>NC_051444.1:27722163-27729809 GCF_001649575.2 Kryptolebias marmoratus
TTTTTTTTTTTTTTTTAAAACTTGAAATATTTATAGAAAAGAAGTAGTTTATCCGTTTCTGACAGTCCCCTCCCGGGTCTTCTGGTCTCAGGAGCTGGAGGGGTTGGGCAGGTCAAACACGATGGGGGGGTTGGTGGGCTGGAAGCTGACGGTGCAGGTGGATGCGTTGATGAACGTCGTGTAGCCGTCTGTCATGATCCCGTAACCTGGGACGGGGGGGGGGACAGTGTCAGGCTGCATTTCAGAAATTAGCCCTGATTTTCTGCGCTCAGTAAAGCCATTCCACTCACAGCGTTGAGCAATTTGTACACTTGAGTTTGCTCCAAGTAATTTCTTTTTTTTATTTTTATTTGTCACCTTTATTCCAAGATGCTTTGAAGAACTCTGATTGATTTTTTTTCTGTTTGTGTATAGAAGAAAAAATAAATTAAAATGATATAACAGTTTAACAACGTTTATCAGTACGTGAGTTCAGACGGATAAGAATCCATGTTTGGCCAGGTGTAGACACGGACTGGGATGAGATTCTGACAGTATGATACCATTAAGCAAAAATACCATGGTTACACAACGGAAACTCATCAACTATTACATGATTTAAATACAAAACTTGAACTACTATTACTGCTGCAGCTTAAAAAATATAACATTGCTACAGTATTGATAACCTCATATAAGTTTATAGATAATTATAGTTTTAATTTTGATGTGCAGGTATATAATAATGATTATGTGTTGACAGTCACACATGACACTGATTTATTTATATTTACTGTCATATTTTGAAGATCAGGATTAAAATTTACATTTAATGGAAAGTATTGAAGCCCCTCTGCAGGGTGGGGAGCGGGTGGGCGCGCCTGAAATGCAGCTGAAGGGTTGGTAAAGTGCGCAGCTTCCTGCTGCAGGACAGCGCCAGGACGACCTTAAGTTCGCTGGGATGTTCCAGTTAGCTATAATAAAACTTGCCACGTGGATCTACAATGTGTGTGTTGCCTTTCAGATGAAATAAAGGTTGTTTTAACAATGCAGAGGTGATCTCTCTACGTGTCAGAGTTGAACTAAAAGAGAAGCTAGTTACAAGCTACGAGTTAATTTAATCGTTACTAAAAGTCTCTGTACTACAGTTAAAGAGTGCCAGATCTGAGGAAATTAATAATGACGTTCAGATGTTAGCTAGTTAATAAGCTGAGTTATAGCGAGCCTCCAGCAGGCTGTTTATTCCACCATCAGACAGGCTAACTCTTGTAGCTTGTCGCTAATGTTTGTTTAAAACCACTATGACCTTAAAGAGAGTGATGGGCGTCGCTTCTCTGGTAGAAAAGTCACAATCGTCTCTGTTTTTGCTATAGAAAAAGGTGTGACTTTGTTTGTAACGAGGGGAAAATGTTTTGGGGGAATGACAACAGGTGGAAGAGGAGGGCAGCAAAGCTCTGTGCTGACAAAACGAAACAAAACAAAAACCTGCACTTTCTGGCATCTCACTTCAGGACATTTAAACTCCAGCGAAGGTATGACGAAAATCCTAAAGGTTCTGACATTGTGACTTCAAAATGGCAGCATACTTTAAATCCAAGGCTGTGCAAAAAAACAAACAAACAAAAAAAAACATTTGATAACCCAGAGTCACTCGTGATGCGGGACATTAAGCCTCGCCTCACATGACCTTTCCTTGAAGCATGAAATAACTAATTATTACAGCTAAATGTATTAAATAAGAATATATGAGCACAATACAGCAAGGTAAGAACTACTTGAGTTAATAAAAGTCAACACCCATTATCTGAGGCGTGTTTTATCTGTTTCCATGGAAATGGCAGGACTTAAAAGCTGTACTGGAACCAGACAAGTGGGACTTTGGTCTCCGTCAGTCTTCAGAAACCCTGCATGAGGTCCAGTATTATAATACATGGGTATATAATTAAATTATTAAGACTATAGTGATTGGCTCTTGTTAATCAGAACAAAGATTGTGGATCTGCAGGACCAACAAACTGGACTTAGTTTAGGATTGATTTCCCACCCATTCTGGTATTAATATTTGCTGCCACAGAAAGTAATGTCTTTTTAAACTTCCTGTCCAGCCTGTGTTTTTAGTTTCCTCTCTCTGATCCCGAACATAAAGCAGGTTCGTAAAGTCTCCAGTACCTTCATGTATGCCTCCGAAGGCGTGAAGTTTGGGTCGGACCCTCTTCTGGACCGTGTTGAGCAGCTCCACGCAGCCGACCCGCTGCAGCTCTTTAGGAACCCAGTCTCTGAAACCTGCAACGGTATTCAGAAAGCCTGTTTAATGACACTGTGTGGTGAAAGTTGGGAAATCGAAAGCAAACGCAACAAATTCAGAAATTTGTCACACGTAAACAGTCTGTAGTACTTTAAAACAATCTTTTGACAACTGACCTCATTGTTAGAAACATGCAATGACTGCATTATTTTCTGAGAAAACCTGTCGATCAGCTTCTTGGGTCCTTTTTTTAAAAAATAAAATACCGAAAGCTGAAAATAAAAACAACAAACAGCCATACACGGAGATGCAGAAAGTCAGGGAAGCTTTCTGAGTCCTCCTCATTGAAAATATATTTTATTTCTATTTACCACAAAAAGCTAAGCAGTTAATTTTAAGCAGTTTTAATTACTTTTACTAAACTTAAGCTCTGTTGAAAACCCCACAATAAATAAATTCAACAAACCAAACTGTATAGGTACGTTGTGTTTCCGTTTCCTGAAATTAGGAAAATCCTCCCATATTTCCACGCATCAGCTGAAAATGTGTTCTTTTCTTTTTAGTTCCTGGATAGCTTTTAGCATTAGCACAGTGAGCAGCTGCACATTCACGACTAGGCATGGGCCAATAACTCGTTTCGAGGTGTGTCACAGTGCACAGTCGCTCCATTCCTACGGTTTAAATGTCTAAAGACAAGATCAAAGAAAGGGTGTATTGTTTATGAATGTCCTGACCCTGTTGCTCCGAGCCGCCAGTCCGCTGTGTGCTGAAGCCGAGGGGGGGAATCCCTCTAAACTTTTATGCTTGTTAAAAATTGATTGCACATTTTATACGGTAGATAACCCAGTCGGTCACGGCTTGTTGTTACGGGCTCCTGCGTCCTCTTTATGAATGAGTGTCTGCTTAATTGATATGTCCTCTGTTTCCAGACCTGATTGGCTGATGAGACTTTAGAAAAGGAAGAAGATCCACCTGCTAGACGAATGGGAGGCGGGGGGGTCTAGGCTTCTACCTCTTTTGTTTGTTTTTCTCAACTGTCTGGGGTAATAGTTTCTATTTAAAATCGTTTTACCATTGCAATCGTCTGGACTCCATATGCTACGTGTGATTTGAGCCAGTTTTGATATACGGACCGTAACATATTTGGGGGCTCGTCCGGGATTTGAACCCGGGACCTCTCGCACCTGAAGTGAGAATCAATCTCTTAGACCAGAGGAGTAACACCCATCCCTTTTATTTTTTTTAAGAAACACTGTTTAAAAGCAAACGTTTGTTACAAGCTACAAGAGTTGGCATGTTAGCATGTGAAATATAAACAGACTCTGCTAATAACCAGCTAATTAAAACTTAGCATCAGCTTATCAGGCGCTCTACGCTACTTTACAAAGAACAGAACAGAGAAAAAGTAATATTCTGTGCAATACGTACAATTACTTTACAATTATAAATAAACTGATTAGCCTCAGTCTTGGATATTATTATAAATAAAAATGCTCTGAATAAAAAAGCTGATGTACTGGTTTAAAATCTGTCCTGAATGCAGGAAAAAGCTGACGCTGATTTTAAATAACAAAGGTCACTGTTCTGACAAATACTCACACAAAGTTTGTTTTCAGATTCTACCGGTAGTTTTTTCTAGTTTGTACACAAGTAAGGCCTTTTCTGCATCAGAACAAGCTCATAAAACTGAACCCCGTCAGAGAAAATACACCAACATGTCTGCCGTTTAATCTAAACTCAACATTCTGCCGGATGAATCCTCTTCTTTGTGCGTCTTCCAGGCTTGTGCAGCCTCGACTCCCCCCCCCCATTTTCTGTCTTCCTATTTTTTCAGCCGGCTCCTCCCCCTCCCCAGCCCTGCCATCCTCTCATACGCTCCCTCTCTAGTCGTTTGCAGTGTCTGTCACACTGCTGCGAAATCGAGTTTCCATGCAATCAAACAGCCACAGCGGCTGCCGCAGAAGCAACAGCAACTCTCCGTAGGCGAAAGCGAAGGAAATCACTCAATAAAGCCAGATGGAGAGTGCCAAGGAGAAGGGGAAAAAAACAAAACAAAACAAAAACGGAAAAAACAACTGGGACCCAAACAGCTAGAAGGAAAATCTAATCATGCGGCGATGAAAACCAAAATAAAATCCAACATATGTACATTTTTTATAAAATCAAACACAAATATTGAATTTTGGAGCATATTTGAGTTCTTGCTCCTTTTCCGATGGAGAGCGGCATTGAGGGAGATGCTGAAGGCTCTCAGTCCCACACAAATGTGGCTCTGCGGCGCTGCTTCGTCCGGACTTTGAGTAATGAGGCACGAGTTCATTTTGTTTAACGGCGAGGGGGGATGTGATTGGTTAATTGGACTCACCGAGCGGAGGTCCGTGGGTCATCAGGATGTCGATGCCCTCGGGGACGAGGTTCCATTTATCCAGCAGAGACTGACCCCGAGGCAGGTTGAACCCCCAGCCGTTAAACCACGGAGTCCTGCGGAGACAGAGGGAGGGGGGAGGGGGGTGGGATCACATTAGCGTCCGTCACTCCACCGTTATTATGGCATACATCAACAATCATGTCCAGAAGAAATAAACAGGACTGATTTTTTTTAAACATTTCACAACTTAACAATAAACACTGGTGGATAAAACCTCATTTTAAATGCACTTTATCTGCATCTTGTTCTTTATTTTTTAATGAATCATTTCCCTACATTTAAATAAAAACACCAAGGACTGCATCTGCAAAACATTGTAGTTTCCCTGTTTTGTTTGTACACATAGACAAGCAGAGACTGCATTTAATGCAGAATAAAGCGATAAAATGTTGATTAAATGTATATAACGAACAAAAAATAACCCACAAAAAGCTTTAAAAAAACACTGAATTGGGACATAGATATGAAAAAGTACACAAGTTTTATTTTTTATAGATAAATAATGTCTGATTGATGCAACTTTAATACAGGAATAGTTCAGTTTGGGTTTTTTTAAAGCGGGATTATGTTGAGTATTTCTGAGCAGTCTGTCTTATCTGCAGCAGATAGCAGGGAGTAACCTAAAAGGGAATTTTAACCATCTAAAACAAATAGTCTTTAAAAAGAGTACCAGTTCAAGCGAATGCTTAATTTCAGGTTTTACGCCGCATCGCTTTTTCCTCATACTGTTATCTACACAGACTGTGGTTATTTATACAAAAAGATACCCAAACACAGCTCAATCTGCTTTGTGTGAACCACAAATCACTCAACAGGCTGCGTTGAGCAGACTCAGTCCGTACAACTAGCTGAAGCAAAGTAATCCAGTTAAAAAATAAAATCCATAACATAGTACTAACCTGAAGCGTTATTAAAGTCGTAAAATTTGAGCAGTTTGAATTGATGTAAAAAGGTCTGGATTTGGGAAAAAAGATGACATTGACTAGGATTTCTCACCAATTCTCTAACTTTAAATTGCTCTGACTCCTCTGTTGCAGCTAAGATACTGACTGCTCGTACTTCATACATCTGAAATACAGAAAAATCTAAACTATCCCCTAAATGCTGTGCTGCGTACAAAGTAGTCTGTAAGAATGCAACTCAGGGAAGTAAAAACATCTGTGCTGCAGAGGTTTTAACAGGTTAGGAGATTACTACATGTATTGTTTCACTGCAATGGGAACTCTAAACATCTCTTTACCTTCACTAATTTACAGCTTTAAAGCCAAAACATTTGAGTACAACACTAGAAATAAGAAACAGTAGCAATGTTTCCCTGTAATCCATGAAACTCACATTATGGTACAGGTTGTAATTAAAACAAAAGAACATAAAATGGTCGGTTGATCTTTTAGTACATGATGACGTGTCAGACCGTCCATCCATGACCTGTGAAGGCAACAGAGCAAGTGCTTTACATTCCAGGAGAAATTTATTTTAGAGGCTAAAACTAAACCCCGGGCTGCACAGGCCTGCTCGAGGAGGAGAAAAGTGAATTTCTAAACAGCGGGGAGCCACATCATGTGTCAACCCCCCCCCCTTCTCCCTCTGCTCCCTCTGCTCCCTCGTCTAAAGATTGACTGACAGCAGCAGGGCCACCTCCAGCAGCCTGGATGGGAGTCTGCCTCTCCGGGGTGACAGGCAGCTTCTCAGCCTCCCGCGGCAGACACAAAGAAAGCCTCGATCTGCCTGAGTGCGAGTGGCTGGATGGATGGATGGATGGATGGATGGATGGCTGGATGGATGGATGGCTGGATGGATGGATGGATGGATGGATTTGGGGGGTTCAAAACAGATGAGGAAATAAAGCGAACTGTGCAGAGGTTAGATATAGGAGCAGAAGCCGTCGAAACTGAAGGGGCGAAAAAGAAATCGAGCGGAGACCGCTTGATGAATTGAGCTTTCATTTGTCACAATAGTGGCAACGACTGAAAAAGGCTGACAAGAGAGGAGAGGAAGATAGATTATCGCCGCATCATACCTCAGTGTATGAGCTGACCTCCTGCTACAAAAAAAACACTTGGTTTTAATTTGAGGTTAGCAGCACAGAGGGGCAGAGCTGTTGATGAAAAGATTTTGGCTTCATTATGCGCAGGGCGCTCTGAGACAGCCCGCTGAGTTCAGCTTCCAGTCACTTAGCGATGGCACTGCGGATGGTATCTGACCGAGGGGAAATCAGGGCTCCACAAACATCAATAGGTTGTGTTACAGTGAAGGATGAACGCTCCGGCACTAATCAATACTGAGTGCTCCGGAGGAGAGGGCCGAATGGGGCTAACCAGCAGGTGTGTAAAACACGAGCTCACAATCCCCCCTCCGGTTCATTTTAAAACACGAAACAGCCCGAAATATTACCACCGCAACAACCAAACAAAACAACAGAAATCCCATTAATTCCAAGCGGTGAGTGAAGCGGGTTTTATAATGCGGAGTAAATGTTTGAAAGGCGGCGGCAGACCTGAAGCCCGCGCTTTGATTTGCTCGCTCAGTCGTCGCCTTGTTCTCTCGCTCGGTGGAGAGCTGAGAAATGAGGTTAAAAATGAAATGTGAGGAGCGCACGGGGGAGTGAAGGCCACAGACTGAACTGATTAATTAGAACTAATCACACAAATCGCAGCTAATGGAAGTCTAATGGATTATTGAGAAGGCTCGCCACTTTTCAGATGGAAATAGCGCCGCTGCCGTGTGGAGGAACTTCGAAAAAGCAGTGAATTAGAGCAGAGCCTGGCCTTGTCGGCTGGCTGCACACAGAAAGCACCAGCAGGGTATTCGTCTGGCTCTGGTTTTTTGACTAATGGGAACGGGGCCGATGCTTTGAAAAATGGCCGAGCGCTTTCACTCATTCCGAAAAATAAATCACGGCTTCTCGCGGCAGAAATAAATAAACAGCTGGAGCCTTAATTTTACTTGGTGTTTCGCAGGATAAACACATTCATCTGGGAGATGAAACATAAC
>NC_051444.1:27729829-27751203 GCF_001649575.2 Kryptolebias marmoratus
GACATGAGCCGTGGATCCGGAGCCGGCCAAAAGGTCCTGACTGAATGCAGAGCGGGGAGCAACAGCTCGCCGCCACAATGGCCTCCATTGTCAGCCGCCTGCCTATGAAATATACCTTCCATGCGAGCGCATTTGTTAACCTCCACATAGATTAATGACGGCCCGGTCACATAAAGGAGAGACTGTTTCCTGTGTGGCTGTGACACGGGTTTTATTACGCCGTACAGCCGTGTGTGTGTGTGTGAACACGGCGTTCTGCCGCCAGTGTCTGCTCCCCAAGTGTATATGAACCAGCGCGTGCTGAGATCAGACAACACTCAGAGCCCAGTCTTGCCATGACACTTGCCATCTGGAGAGCGTCGCCGTAGCAACAGAGTAGCAACGTCTAGAGGCTAAGCACAGAGGGAAGCGAAAAACGCTGTCACAGAAATAGAAGCCGAAGTGGCAGAAACAGAAAAGATGGAAGGAGGCGCTGATCGGGGGAGCAGGAGAGAAGGAGAAAGAGGAGGGGTTTCAACTTTCAGATGTTCAGGAGGGGAGTGAAGCAACTAACAAGAAAAATCACAACGTGATGCATCAAGGAATGCCGTCTTTAATTAAAACATCTGTGGCTCAATACGACGGCACACATGAAAAAAAGAGAGGAAAGAAATGCTGCATCAAATGGACAAAAAGCTGGTAACCTTGGTAACAGGAACATTTAACGATCCCCCCCCCTCCAACCACAGCCCCAGTAAGAATCAAACAGTGCTAACGGGTTAAAAATCTCCAGCCGTGGCCTGCGGCGGAGGTAAAGCAGACAGAAGCCATTTAGCCTTCGTGTGCAGAACGTCAATATTCAATTAGGCCGGTGGACATCATTAGGACGGCGGCGCAGCGTCTCTCCGGGCGTGACACCACTTTTAACCCTTCTGCTCCCTCGAGCGGCGGTCTCTGGGTCCCTGGACGGCCTGCAGGATCCCACACACACACACACACACAAACTGAACGCTTCATTCTTCTCATTATGCCTTTTAATCGCACTCCTCCCTCGTTTTTACACCTCATTGGATCGGCTCTCTGCAGGACCTTCAAAGTTGTACAAATCTGTAAAGATCTTAGCCAAATATCTGCACGTATTTTATATTTTCACATTTCTCGGACGATACAAATATTGTAAGGAAGTAAACGATTATTTAAAGATGACAAAAAAAAGCTGCAGACAAATCCCACTGTTTAGGGTTAATTTCAAAGTGCACCTTGATCCTATTTAACAGTTTCGGACTATTTAAGAGTGACACCCACTCAGGAAACCAGCTTAGTGGAGTAATTTAGCCGTCATGTCAAACCGAACCCTTGTTTGTGTCATCAGGGTGGAGGGATTAGAAAAAGATTACTTAAAGAAGATCTGTCTAGGACAGTTTCTCGACAACGTATTTGCACAGCGACACAATAAGCATCCTCATCAATCAGAACAAAACTATCTAACAAAAAGACCTGCACAGGTCTACATTTGTTGGTTTAGTAGAAAAAAATGTAATATTTTTAATGCAAAATCTGTTTACCTATAGAATGAGTCAAGCATAAACTGATATGCATGTCTAGATATCTAGGAAGGGAGAAAAAAGAAAAAAAGACTGATTTAACAATAAAAAACCAGCCTCAAACTATTATACTTAGGGGGGAGGGGATATGATATTTAATTTTATCTCTTCCGAGAATTCTATATATATAAAATTAGAAAATTATATTTGGTTTCTGAAGATCCCAACGATCCACTGTGGATCTTGATCCCAATTTTTTGTCGGCGGGTCATAATGTCTGTTAGCAAAATATCTCATGAACCATTGGATGAATTTTAATGAACCTTTCAGAAAGTGTTCATTAGATGTTTGTCTACAAGTGATTAGCTTTTGGAGTCAACCCCGTGCTAGATGGCTGCTGCAACTAATCCACCTTAGCCAACACAAAAATGACTACAGCTCAGTCAGTTTTACAGACACTGAGCTAAGATTTGCCACGGTAGTAGCTGAGAATCATCCCCATAACATACTCTGACCACAGACAGATCACACATGACGTTCTTTTTATGCTCCAACTAAAACAGCTACAAAGCCTTCATTTTTCAACATAGGAGGACCTTAGTGTAAAACTCAGGCAGGAATGGCAGCAGGTGATATGAATTCCTTCAAGGAATGCAAGGCCTTTAATTATATAATAAGATGATCCTTTTTTTTTTAAGGAAACCAGTAACTTTTGGAATAAAAGATGCAACTGTAGAACAAAGAAAGCCTAAAAATATCTGACACAGAGAGTAAACTGATCCTCAAGATTTTATCCCAACAATGACAAAACAAACAGCAACAAGCAGCTCAGAAAAAAGATAATCTAAATCAAGGATTGGATAGTAAAATAGAAAATGTGCACAAGTAAGCAGAACCCATCACATCTCTACTGTTTGAAAATAATTACAGCAGACCTAATGTAAAAACACTAAGCATATGGTCTCCCTTTTGCATCTCAAACAGTTTCCACTCTTCTTGGAAGGCTTTTCACAAGATCTTTGGACGTTTCTGAGGGAAATTCATTCTGGGGAGCATTTGTGAGGTCAGGCACTGATGTTAGATGGAGGTCTGGCTCGCGGTCTCCGTCCCAGTTCATCCCCAAGGTGCCAGGATGGGGTTGAGGTCAGGGCTCTGTGCGGGCCGGTCTTTATAGTTCCTGCTCTGTGACCCGGGGCCACCGACATGTTGGAAGAGGAAAGGGCCCTCCCCGAAGTCTGCTGAAGCATTAATGGAGACTGAAACACCCAAATTCAACAATCAAAATACTTCTGTTCAAGCTGAATGAATCTTTTGCTGACTGGCTTTATTTTGCAGTTGAGGATTAAACAGTCTGTTTATTCCCTGGCTGCACAGAAACTCAAACAAAGTCCCAGACTATAACGTCCATACGCACCGTTTAATATTTTATTAGATTTAGAAAACAGATACTTTTGACGCTTTCAAGAACCCTGCTTTTGCTTCACAGTGACGTTTACTTAAAGGTAAAATAACGCCTAAAAACTGTCCATTCTTGTATAATCTCTGGTCCTCGTATTTCCTTGATGATATAAATGTTGTAATACGGTCGTTTGTTTTCAAAACACTCATAGATGTCGCTGGTCAAGTCTTGAATGTCAGCCTTTCTCTGTTGGTTAACCCACTGCTTTATTCATCCCATCAAAGACTTCCTCGGGACATCCTGTGCCCCACACACACACACACACAGGAGCTTTCATTTGCCGCGTGGAGAGCTCACTGTTTACCAAACGGCGCAGACTCACAGCCTCCTCTTGTTCAATCTCACTCGACATACAGGCAGCAGTACAGACCTCACAACAAACAACCGGGCGGCGAAGATTACAGCAGCTCTTCTAACACTTGTAAACCCTGAATATATATATATATATATATATATATATATATATATATATATGAATGATTTATTGAACACAACTGCAAACAGTAACGTTTACAAAGAAAAAACGTTGCCAGAACTACGATATTACATTTATTTAGATTGGAATATTAGGTGTGTTAAAATCCTATTTATACCAACCCACATGAACGAATGACAGAGACAGTAACCATGTTTTCACTCTTTTTTAATCTGCATAAAAGGTTTGTGTCGCAGTAGACCAGTATGGAGGGAATAAACCAGGTTGATTCCTGCCACCAGCAGATTAGGATATAATAACCAGAGGAGGAGCTGCTAACTTGGGAAAACAAAAGTTTAATGAAGAGGACAAATCTTTTAGAAATCACGCTTCATATGATCGGTCCTAAGAGTAACATGATTGCGACAGGAATTATTACCATCAACAAATTTGATTTGCTCTAATGTATTTTTTTTTCAGCAAGCACCACTGAGGGTTGTTCTAAAATGCGGATAATAAAATGCTGCAACCGTTCCAAATGAGATTATTGCACGAGCACAGCTTAAGGTACACATAGTGGTACAAATAATGGACATTTGTCACCTTAAAATGCATTTATTATGTTTAAAGCAGATAAAAAGACTAAAAGAATGCAGGCAGAAACAGAGGACTGTGTTCGGTGTGTCTCCGGTAAGATATGAGCCTCCTCCTACGGGCTGCAGAGACGTCCGCCTGATGCTGAGCACAGGACGGGACAAACAAGCCGCTCTGAGACCAGCCTGAAGATAACAGGAGGAGCGAGGAGGAGAGAGCAGAGTGCGGCGTGAAGGTCCGGCGATCCATCGTGTCTGACCTCTGAGTCACAGTGGCCCTGGGGTCACGGGGAGGAGGGGTCTAATTGATCAACCTGTCAGAACCAATGAGGAGGGCCATGTTAATGGGACTTTTATAAGCCCCGCGGGACGCACCACCTGACACTCAGGGCAGTATGAGTATGTGCAAAGCGGAGTGCACGGCCCTGTGTGTGCGAGTGTGTGTGCCTGTAATCCCAGAGCCCAGGTAGCCTTATTAAAAGGAGCCAAGCGGAGACTCTGACCGGGTTTTGACAAATGGCCTCTCAACACCAAGGCCACCTTCGCAAACTTTGGGGATTGAGGTAGAAGTCGCGGGGGTGAAGGGGCCTCGTTGGCGTGAGTATATGTGAGTGTGAGAGTGTGCGCGCACACTGTCACGGCATTAATCACCTGCACCCAGTGACTGATGGAGTGTGGAATGGATTAATTCTGCTGCAGTCACGCTGCCAAGCGCAGAAGCGCTAAGGGTTAGCCACGAGACTTAGCCCTCTTAGGAAAGGCTACAGCCGCGGGGACGGGGTCTGGTTCACACTCGCTTATCCACACAGACGCACCGAGACACACACGGCATCTCCCTGGGGTTCGTCTCCGCGCTGGGATGCAGCCAGCTGCAGTCTGACCTGCAGGCTGCTAATATGAAACAACCACAGCAGACACTTCACAGCAAACACAGCTGCTCTAAACAACTGGGCAGCTCACAGCACTTCACTGCATTCAGGTCTGAGAGCGTGGAAGAAAGGACGGGGGGGGGGGTGAAAAAAATAACCGAAAAAAGGCCAATGCCCTACATTGTAGCAGGAAATCAAATAAAAGCAGAAAGGTTCAGAGTGTATCCTCTGCCATCATTACATCTAAGAGACGTTTTTTTTTTATCTTAACCTCCACCCTGCAACGCACACATTCAGACACACAAGCCTCCAGCGGCCAGAGATAGACCGGATTACAAACACATAAAAGCCATCAAAAGACTACAATAACTGAAAGAGCGCGTGTGCAAGCATTATACATATATATGCAGGTGTGTGTGTGTGTGTGTGTGTGTGAGAGAGAAGTGAGACCTGCTATTCAGCAAAAGGAAGAATAAAACATGTCCGGAACATTTTATATTACAAGAACAGCAGAAACGTGAAGCAATCTGGTGTTTGACTCAGAATTTCTGTAATGCTCAACATTTAACCTGAGCTGTAAAATAAAGAACTGGTCACTAACATTTCAAATGAATTCATTGTTGAGGATTTCGTCTGCACATGCAGCAATGAAAACCTCTGAATTCAACTTAAAAACTGATTTTCTGTAGATGTTTGTAACGATGCTGCAGACAGTCTGATTCACTTTCTGCAGAGCCCTCCCGCCTGTGCCCAGGCTGCGCACATTCAATTCCAGCGTAATATTTCCAGTTCAGACGGTTTTTTTTTCTTTTTTTAAATCCGGTTTCAGTCAAACCTTCGCTCAGCAAATTTGTCTTCTTAAGGTTTCCTTGGAAGCAGATTTGGCTCTGAGCTTTCTTAAGCACCTGGAAGATGTGTGATAACCATGACAGGTTTCCTGTAAGACTGATTACCAAGACTTTAAAACGGTTTCACTTGCTAGGCTTTAATAATAAAGGTCAAGGGGGTAAACTTTACGTTTCTTTTTCATTACTAGCTAAAGTACCTGATCATACGCACCTTATGTTTTGTTTCCTAGTATTAGTAAGCAGTAAAGTACCATTAAGAGTGGTTGTTTTTCCAATTATTTGATGTACAGCTTTCTTCAGTTTTGTTAACCTAACTTTATAGAAGTAATCATAGATTCAGTTGCTGAAAGATGTGTGTCTGTAAAGAGTCTGAACTGACCAGAGACTAAAGCACTACAGTAGCTGCACTAAAACAGGCATAAAGCTGCATGTGGCTGGAGCACATCGAAAAATAGAAGGAGGAGCGGCGATGAGTTACAAGAACCCAAACTTATGGGAACGCAGAATCTTTGAAATATGGCTCGGCCGGGAAGAAACGCAGCCCCGGAGAAACTGGAGACCAGACTGCTAAAGAAAGAGGGAATCTGGGTTCTATTCAGAGAGCCAGTATGGGGGCAGGGGCCAAGACCCATTCAACCTGCCCCGACACACAGGGACAAGGGTCTCATTACCCTCCTCCAGCCTCGACCTCCGTGAACTTGATCCTGACGAACAATGTAAGGGGGGGGGAGGGGGGGGAACGGGGAAAAAAAAGGAGTGAGGAGAGGCAGGGGGGAGGATAATGTCTCTGGGAAATAAGTGAGCTCTCCTTAGTGACAATAATGGACAGGCAAGGTTTCATTTTCCAGCTCTGCTCCAAGGACCTGGGCTACTGTTCTTTTTTTCCCCCCACAAATTTCAAACGGGACAAGGTGATCTGAAAATGGAATGAACGCACTTCATTACGTGCCTGTGTGTGTGTGATTTAGGGCATCCTAAAACTGTGTCCTCCTAAGATTTTTCTTCCCTTGCACAAAGACTGAACCTCCAAGACTGCAAGTTAATTGAAAAAAAAAAAAAAAAAAGAAAGATGAAAAAGCTATTTTGAACATATTAAACGTTCATTTCTGACGTACAATGCAGAGAACAGATAAGGGATGAAAAGAAATAATCAAAAGAACTGTTTGTTTTGGTCCGGCTGTTCTGAATCGGGCTCAAAAACTGAAGGTCTGCATCTTTTCAGACACGAAGAGAATTTTACAGACAGAATAAAAGGAAAATAACTTTGATGCTTTGACACAATGTAAAAGGACTCAAGCCTCAGATGTATTTGTTCTTGTTTAAGTACCAAAACCTAACACTTTATTCAAATCTTCAGGTAAAGAACTTTTGCCCCGATCTCTGTGCGTTCTTCACACTCGTCATACGAACTTTCATTTCCTGCTTTTAGCTTCACATTCCTACTGCCGACAGTGGGACCACACAGTCGGACTACAGGGCTGGGCAGCAGGTCTTGCTGCAGCTCACGGCTATTTAAGATTTTAAAACATCTCCTCCGGTTTCACGAAAGGTTCAGACATCAGTGACAAACGCATTACCTGAGTTGTGTTTGAATTGTTGACACATTGTACAGAGGTTGTACCCTACACTCATGGAAATAGACCATCGTGCACTGCAGACTGAGCCAAGGGAGCATGTTAAAGAATCTTTGTAAGCTGCAGTCCATGCTTGTGCAGGTTTATAAAATACAACAAAAAAATGTATAAAAATGAGCCCAGATTTGTGTCAAAATTTAACGTCACTGCCAAAGCGGCAGATGATGTTAATTACAAGATGTTCTAGGCCAAAAATAGCTAAATTATGCTGTCCATCACTATGGATTTTTGCCGTCTTTTCCAATGTATCCTGCTGGCATTTATTTATGCAACACAAAAGTGAAAAGTTGCTGCATATTACTGAAGTACCGCTGCACTCAAAACAGTGTCAGAGATGCACCAACAGCTGCCCAGCTCTATTCTCTACAATATCCGCTATCCAGTGAAAATTACTCCGATAAGGACTAGGTGAGCCAACATTTCTGAACACGTCCGATCTTTGCAAAGATACAAAAAAAGCTCAGAGTCGTCAAGAAGAACTGAAAGACATTCCGCGTTTCCATGCATGCCGATGAGTTTCATGAGCCTCTTTCACAAAACACTTGAAGCCAGAAATGAGATGTTTTCCTGTCGTCTTGGTGAGATTTATAAAAGGACTGAGGGAGCATGTGGATCAACCCACTGCTGTTACGCCTCTGAGCCATCAAGGGGAAGTAAAACCAGAACTGTAACGGATGACACGTCAAAGAGAAAGCCAAAATCGTGGATCCGAGGCGTGATGTAGTCATGGCAGACAATCCAGTAGTTGACGAGATTTAAAAAAAATAGAGCCATATCAAAACTGCCAATTTACACGTCAAGTCTCCTATGGTTCCATGATGCTAGCTTCATTTATTAAAGCTCATATCTTCGCAGGATGTGGCCGCCTTGACTGGTGAACAATGATTGGTAAGTAACCATTAAAGACGGGCTTGACTTTGGTGCATATCTGAACTGTCTTTACATTTAATATTTATATATATCACCCAATCCCAGCATAACTCATCCCATTGTAATTTAAATGAGATGCAAACTTTAAAATAATGGAAGGAATAACATAAGGACATCCAATGATTTCCTTTGATTGAGACCCTGGACAAAGTGGTGAAGGAAAAATCCCTTCCAACTCAAAAAAAAAAACCTTTGACAGAACCTGATGAGGAGCACAGGAGGCAAAAAGCTCTGATCTTGAAGATGACCCAAGAGGAAACCCATTTTCTTCCAGACTGCCTAGTTTGCGCTAAAATTCAGCTAACCAAACGTCCGCACAAAAAACTATGACATAAACCTGTAAGAACACCTCTTCAGTATAAAAACACTGAATGATACCATAAATATTTATAATTTATAACTGCTTTAAGAGAATATTGATATTTTATAAATAAAGTACCATTTGTCTTACATACAAAGTGGATTTCCCCTCCTCCTATTAAGTATGAGATGGAAAGCAGCAGTTCCTTAGAGCCCCGTCAAAGAAAAGAAAAAAACTCACAGCAAGCCCCCTCCCACCCCCACCTTGTCCCAACATGACAAGCTGACCAGTCTTTGCTGCTAATTTTAAAGGCAACAGGAAGGGGCACACAGGATCAAGCCGGAGCAGAAACATGGCGCTCCGTCTGCAGCCACTGTTTTGACCTTACAACAAGTGGATGTGACAGAGGGCATGGACATGCCGAGGCAACAGTGAGCACAGGAAAACTCACAAACTGGCATTGTGAGGCGCATGAGGTTTGTATACACTGAGGCAGAACGCTCACAAAATAAAACACACGGGGCCGAGGAGGGTAGTTCGTAAAATGGAGTACAGACGTTTCAGATGCATCTAAAAAATAGAAACTAAAATTAGTGCAACTGAAGTTCTATAAAGGAATAAAAAAAAATATCAGCAAAATATACTGGAAGCACAAGTTAAAAGGTATAACCCTGATCCTTATAGGCAGCTCACAGTTTGCTTGCTTTTTTCCCCTTCTAACCCTGATGACCGGCTGACACCTGTGAGCCCCAGCTACTGCCATCAGAGATCTAAATTCAGCAGGGGGGGGGAGATAAGCAGAGTCCTGTCCTTGCCACCAAAGCCGTGCCGAGGTCAGCAGGAAGGAGAGGAAGTGCCGCAGGACGATGTGAATGCTATCACCGCCGAGCAGAAATCGGTCGGCGAGCTGCCCTTTTGTTTATGGAGCTGTCGTTACCGCTGTGACTGATGGCTCGCTATAGACAGTCCACATCTCCCTCGTGGACCACACAGCGAGGTGGGGGTGGGGCAGGAAAGGCACAGGAGTGTGAGACTGAGTTTGCTTGGAAAGCCGTTTAAAACAAACAAACACTAAAAAAAAAACTGGTTGTAGATGTGATGTTAATTTTGTGGCGAGCTCCAATATTCTGCTAGTTTGGCTTCGTTTCCCAGATTCAAGTCAACTTCGGTCGTTAAGATAAAACACCTAACATTTAGCTACTGAAGCCTCATGCTGCACATGAACCGTCCTAGCTATACATGATATGAATTGTTTTTTTAACGAGTTAACAGAAGCAGAAAAGACGAGTTTTTAAAATACTAGATTAAATGTCAAACTCATGCCATCCTTAAAAAGCTTTAACCTACATGTGTAGGCCCTCAGTCAGCTCTCTGTTACCGATGAGTTATTAATATAACTCATCAAATTTACCATTAAACTTTGGAGCAGCTATGCTATTTGCCAAATATATACTTTTGTCTGTGTGTGGCTAATCTGAGGGTCATGCATTGTTTTCCCCCTTGTGTAGGGGTTGTAGTTTTATTTGTTATTATTACATTATAAAATGGACTAAAGTTTTATTTTCCTAATTTTAATTGTCTTTAAATGTCTGTCCTGCACCAAATCTGAATTTAAAAAGGGGAATATTTGCACTGAGATCTTTTGCACCTATTTGTAAACGCTCTTAAGCCTGATATAGTATATCAACAGAACAGTGGTTTACTTTTTATTTGAAGATTTGGGAATATGCCTAATTTAGTTTGGAATGCTATTCTGCTTTTGTCCCCAGATGACAGTCTTGTCACGCAAGATTAGTCTGAACTCCGATGCAAACGTGTAACTCATTTGTCCTTCAAAACAAAGCAGAAGCTACAGCTATTTCTATTCTTCATCGGAAAATAGACACTGTAGCGGTAAGAATAAGTGTATATATATATATATATATATATATATAGCAAATTCCCAAAAGCAACAAATGAACAAGTTTTCTTTCAGCCCAACACATTACCTACCAACGGTGAGAGTAATGCTCCACCAGAGTGATATTCTCTGAGCAGAAAGCCAAACGCCAAGTGTGGGCTGATTTTAGAAAGAACCAAGTGCGAAAACACAACACCCGGAGCGGATCGACTGAGTCTTTGCCTTGTTTGTTCCCAGTGCACTCCAATCTTAAATCATTCATGTTGTCTTTCCTCTGAAAGTTGTAAGAAAACTTGGTGGAGCTTCCACCTCTCCTCTGTCAAAGACCCCGCAGCACTTAGCATCTGCACAGCCGTGTCCAGACTTCTTGTCGTTGACGGGATAACTTATTCATGTGAGCTTCACTTCTATTAAAAATAAATTGAGACTATAGATTCGGTACTTGGTAGCTCCTTTAAAAAAGAAAAATAAATAAACAAATACAAATAGCACACATTGACTTTTGGTTGTTGGGCGTCAGTGTTCATCCATCTTTAGGTTTTAGATAGATTAGGACTCATTGAGAAGCTTTTGTTGCTCTTATAGCAAGAAAACTGGCTGTAATCAGCTTAAGTACATTTAATATGTCTGCTAACCCACTCGGCTTTGCTCCACGCGCACAAAACTCTGCCATCAATAAATAATCAATCCATGATCGGTGTGGCTTATTACTTTATCAGATGTTTAATATACTCATTCAGATAACATCAGCATTTCTGTACAGATTACAGTTTAATTCCTAAGAACCACAGATCAAACTTAGCAGAAAAAATATAAACTGGAACCAAAAAGGTGGCCAATTATTTTTATTAATAAACCGATCTTTGACTTTTATAGGTTTCTCTTCTTATTGCTGTTAAGATGCAGAACAACACTTTATTGTCTCTCTTCTTTGAAGCCACAATAGCTGCAGTTTTTAAAAAATCTTTTTGATAAAAATTGGTTGCATATGTGTATCATCTATGATAAAAATAACCACTAAATATGCATCGTTCATGACCAAAGTTTACTGTATAATTTGTAATAAATGAGTGAAATCAGCAAAATCCTGTTATGTGGCCAACAATTACAAGTTGTTTGTTTACATTTGAACATTGACGAGGACACTTCAGACGTCTCGGTGTGCGACGGATATCGAGTCAGTAAAATAATCCCTAGATGTAAACGGAGTCAGAAGGAGAACAATGGAACCAGAGACACCGGGTTGAAAGTGAACATTTAAAGTTCTCTCTTCTTCTGTAAAGAAACGGGAACTAAATGCTGCGAGGATGAGAGTCGACAGAAGTCGAGTCATCCCGGGGGAGGAATTCAAACGGTGCAGAGCGTTAAAGCGAAAGGTGGAGCTCAAATCAAACGCAAATGAACCGTGCCGAGACAGTCCCGACTCTAACGGGAGAATTCATGTAACTGATCGCCGAATTTAGCCGTAAGCAAAGTTGAGGAATATTTGCTGTTTTATTAAGCAACTTTTTACAAAAACCCTGATGAGTCTGAATTACATTAAACCCTGAACATTCATTTAATTATGTAGAAATTGTGTTTGACGCATAAAAAAATAATCAAAAACACTAAAAAAATCACTTTTTTTGACAGCGATTATGGCTTTAAGGTCATTTTGTTGACTTTTAAGTTGTGTCTTTAAAGAAATCTATTTCCAGATTAAAACAAAGTTGCCTAGGCTGCATACTGGTAGCAATTTTTTTTTTCTCCACCATTTTTAGTGCAAATTGATGGCATGTCAAACAAACAGCATAGGATGAGCCGTGCAATTCATTTGCCTTCGCTAACCTGTTAAATTGTGAGCGGCAAAGAACCCATTTATTACCACTTCCTCACCTGCGCCGCTGCCGCCGCCGAGCCATTTATTATGAAGGAGACTAACCTGCGCGGCCATTAGCTGCGGCGTTATTCATATCCTGTTAGTTGGTGCAGGTAGACTGTTAATGGACAATGTGCCATTAATTTTGCGGCTACAAAAAGACGTGACCCTGTTCCAGAAAGCGCGTCGCAGTCACGTGACTGCCGTGTGGTTAACGGGCCTCGCGGAGGAAACACACTATCAGTGTGTTTACACGGGTGCATCTCTGAGCTGGTATTAATAATAGAGCCACTTAGCATTCAGAGGCACTGGTCTCAGCCTCGCTGTTTGTTTCACAGGTCATTAAATTTATGCCGCAGCCCTAATGTTCATTACAGCAGCAAGCTGGCCAGGGGTCTGTAACACTCGCTCACTGTCTTTAATCCCCTGCCGTATTCCTGCACCAGTTGCCTTTTCATCCTGCGCCCATTCTCCGTCTCTCACATCTCCGTTCATTTGCTTGACAACAATCTTTTTCCCGCTTTAATTAAAAAGGACCGTGTCAGGCTTCCCGGGGTTCTGGTCAATACAGAATTTGATGTCACGGGCAGAAAGCATTGTTTTATCCAAAGGTCCGGGCAAATATTTTAGATGGGGGGGGGGATTTTTTTTTTTTTTTAAAGAACTAAATTTCATAATTTTTGTCTTTTTATTTATTTATTTTTTGGCTGTGCTTGTGTGCGAGTGGTACAGCCAGCACTCACGAGATAAAGCCGATTGCTACACAGGCCTGATATCCAGGAGCTCAGATTTCACCCTGCTGCAAGCTCCTTGGTGCTAGATGTGAAATGACACCCAAGAGAAACATGCTATAGTTCTACTAGCATTTTGCATTAAAAAATGTAAAACACTGATTGATGAGAAACATTATTTTTCTTTGTTTCTTTACAGGTTTTGATAATCCCTTTATTTTCTTTTGTCTCGTGCCTCTAAACTCCAATCTCCAGTTTGATAACCTGTTTGCATCGACGGGTGTTTCTGCAGAGAATCCCTGAGTGGACGCCGCCTGTGTGGGGACTGCTTTATGATTCATTTACGCACCATAAATCAAGACTGCGTGGATTCACGCTGCAGCTGCATTGAGCAGCCACAGTGGATCCTCACAGCCTAGCTGTCGTTTTACAAACACTCGATGCAACAGATTATTGAAATGCTTTAAAGAAGATAACATTATAATGTTTTTGAACATTCTAAAGTGGAGGAAAATATAGTAGTTGAAGACAAAAGACTAAATTCCCTTTTGACAGCTCATCCTCTTTATTGTAGTATTATCAAAAACAAAATATTTTATCAAACAAATACTTTGTTTTGAATTTTTCTACATGGGATCTTTATTGTAATTAAGATCTAAATACGGTGCATCCATCAAGGCAATCTAAACTGAGTCGACCCTACAAAACTAAAGACAATAGATTTGTTATGACACTGACAGAGTACGCTCTAAAAATCAATTAATTCTAAATATAGGTGGACTGATATGACTTTTTTGTGGCCAATGCCGATGTTTAGAAATCAGGGCAGCTGATGGCTGAGAAACAACAGCTTTTTTTAAATTTCTTTAAAAAAAAAATTTGGTCAGTAAGTAGTTTTCGTTTAAAATATAACAAATACTTAACTTATATGTATATTTAAAATCCCTTAGAAGAACTTGTGCATGTAAAAGTAATATGTAAGGAAATAAATAGGTTTAAGCTACAGTGAGCTTCCCTTTCCTACTTGGTAACTGATTAATTACGCACAGGCGTGGCTGATTGCCAGGTTTTTAATGAGTGACCAATATCGGCCAATTAAAATCGGTCGGCCAATTAAAATCGGTCGGCCGATTAATCTGCCTTTTTTCTAACTATTAAGCAGCAAAGAAAGGTATATGAAAACCAGTCAGTAGATTCTCAAACACGGTATAGTCTGGTTTAATGTTGCGTTCACCAACGCTAATGTCCTGGTTTTCATTTTAAGTAGGAGCCCAACCTTTCAAACAAGTGTCAGATTCTCTCGTTTTTTCCCTCTTCCTCAGACTAAAGCTGTTTTGACGAAGGAACACCAGATTTATTCAGGAGACTGTCCGAAATTTGGTCTGGACTTTTCCCCTCCTCGTCAGTATTTATCACAGTTGTAAAGTTTCTGCTGGAGACCCGACGGAAGAGGTGAGGACAGAGACTGTGATGCAGAGAGTAAAAGGTTGAGATAGCTGTGTTTTGTTAAACCGTTGGGAATAGCGTATGAGGCTACTTATTGTGCCGATGCATCCAGAGTAAAGTAACTTAATGAAGTAGGAACTCGAAAAGGATGATTATGCTTAATAATTCCAGTTTGTCATCATTTCTCCTTCTCCATGTACATTTTTTCTTTACTTTTATTCTTTAACATAACTGAAATGTAATTTAGTATTGAGCAAAAAACAATATTAAAATGATAGATAGCAAAAATGCTATTAAAATTTGATTTGACTTTTTTCCAATCATGATCTGAGAACGTTTAAACTTATTCTGAAGGCGTGGAAAAAATCCCTTCTCCTGGGGTCTTGTCTTTAGTGGTAATCCCACCCTCTGTGTGTGTTTGTCAGACACTGCGTGCATCTGTCGACCCTTCTGCGCTGCCACGGATCCGATCTGAGCGTCTGCAGTCGGCAACCAGAGGCTCTGCAGAGCATCGAGTCGTGTGGCTTTCTAATTAAAGCTGATGCCACCACCGAAGCCCGCCAACCCTAGGGTTAAAGGTCACCGCGCAGCCACTGAAACGAGCAGGTACCCAGCTACTGATAAACAGCCAGAAAGGCGGGCCACCCCCACCAGCCTCCCTTCACCTCCCCCACCAGTTCCTGCTTCTTTTTTCTTGCTTTTTTTTTTTTTTTTCTTGCCGCTCTTTTCCCATTCCCTCCACCCACCTCCATCCTGCAAGCATTCATCCCCTCAATGACACGGGAGCAAAGAATAGACAGAGGAGGAAAAGAGGAAGGGGAGGAAGAGGAAAAGGCTTTTAAACAATGACAACATGTATAGGAAACTCGTACTTAAGAGTCTTTTCAGCCAAATGAAAAGAGTGGGGGACACCGCTCTGAAGGCCATCAGCTGAGAGCCAAATATGTCGCAAGAAAAAACAAAACAAAAAAAAAAACAGTTGGCAGAAAACTGAACTTCTCCGTGTACCTTTCATACGAATGATTCGATTTGTTCACCAAAACAAAGAAACACTGTTGACCTTTATGCGGCTGTCCTTCAACACAAGTGGAACCGGAACTCGGTGCGTTTCGAGATACAGCGAGTCAAAATAAAAAAAAAAGAAAAAGTAAAAGGCTTTAAGGATTCTGGCGTGGAGCTAGTGAGAAAAATCCCATTTATCACACCCCCACTTTCGGCGCTTTGATGGATTTGGTACAAGCGAAGCGGAGTTGTAAACAGAAGTCACACAGACTCAAAGGTCTCGTTTACTGGTCAGCGCTGTAGCAGCACGGCGACCCTGGAGGTCAAACGCTGCAGCCTGCAGAGGAGGCGAGTCAACAGCGTAATCACTGCAACTTCATCCACAGAGTGCTCAGTCTGGGTGGGTTTATTTTCCCAGTCATCAACATTCACCGCCTCCTAAAACCATTCTGCTCAGGTGCTTCACTCTGCTGTACTTCATTGTGTTATCAGGCTCACTCATGGTGGTTTTAGCCCAGAACATAATCACCTCATACTCTTCACAGCAGAAGCACACGAGAACATCAGTAATATATCTGTGGCTAGTGCCATTACGTTGCCTTACATAATAAAATCTGTTCTTGAAATTTTCTTTTTTCCCCCCCTTCAAATAGCCAACTTCACAAACACCATTTCTATTAAACAATGCTGTAAACAAACTGAAACATTCTTATTGATGGCGTGAAATATTTGACATTAAAAGATAACTTCAATGCCATTCCAAAAATGAAAACAAATCGAATAAAAGGAGCTTTTGCCACAAGCACGAAAAAGCTTTTTTTTTTTTAAAATGAAACTAACTATTCCTAACTGTGCGATTTGTCAGCAACTTTCTGTAAAACACAAAACTTTAAAGCCCACCTAATTCAGTCCAAGACTAACAAAGTGCTCCTCGATTAAAATAAAAACGATGAGAATCGTCAAGCAAAGCGAGACGCGTCTCCTTTTCGCCTCGCGGCTGCAGATGGACGGAATTTCTCACACTTGTGAAGGAAACCAAGGGCCTTTAGATAAAAGACAAAACAACCATCTTGGGTGAAAACGGCGAGGTGACTCAGAGCTGCCAGTTCTGCACATTTATATCAAAACATCGAAGTCCCTGTCATCTCAATATGTTTTCCAGAGTGTTTGCGTAGATTTCATGCACATTAACATTTACATTAATTCACCAAGCAGGTTAAAAAAAAACGAGACAGATTTGTATTCGTCTTCAGCCACAGCCCTCTGCCATATCAAGGAGACTCAAGAAGAGAAGGTCTGAAAAATAACTTATTTAATTTTATCCTTTGTCCCCCAGCAACAAACCAAACAACTAAAACAATCGATACAATCCAGACTTTGAGGGAGGCTTCTGAATCAATACCCACCAAACTGTCTTTTATTGGCTCGACCACAAGTGTCAACAAAATGTCATCCCAATTCCCACAACATCTTGATATAAAGTGGAACACATAAAAACAAAACCTGATGTGAGGTGGAAGTTTCCCTGCTGAGATATCTGGGTTTTCCTCTCGAAAACAGAACAAGGTTTTGACAGATTATGAATTATTCTGTCCTTTCCCCCTGCCCAACATTTAATACAGCAAATTTGTTTTATTTTACCTGTGGATGAGAGGTGAAATGTCTTCAAGAAAACTAGAAAAGCCCAGTAGGTTTCTTTTAAACTCTTCATTTTGCCATCTTCTGGATGACGGACTGAATCTAAACCGACGCACACTGAGAGGCAGAAAAATGATCCCAAGGTTCGCAAGAACGCAGTCTCAGTAGGAACCCTCTCACCAGGATTTATCTTTTGGTGTTGCTTTCATAAAGAGACAAAAAAAAAAAAAAGATTGTTTACCGTAATGCTGCTAAAGCCTCAGTTAAATCAAGAACAGGCTGAAGCTCGCTATGATAAAACAGTCATTATGTTTTGTCTGTCTGTTAGCAAGATTACAGAAAAACTTATGATGGACAGATCTGGGAAAAAGAATGCGAGAAAAAAACTGATTGATTACATTTTGATGGTGATCCAAATCGTGACTTTTTCTTGACACCTTGGCGGACGCTTGTCCTCTCTGAGTGATTCTAGCTGCTTTATGTCCTCACTCCTTCTCAAAACCTTTTCCAAAAATAACCACCTCTTTGGGTAACCACTTTCTCTTATGTCTTGAATGGGACTGTATTAATATAATAAAAGGCCTAGCATTCCTTTAAGAAATGCATACTACCCAAAACCTTTAAAGGCAATGTTTTAGGCTGCGTTCACACCTGATAGTCCGGTAGACTCTGTTCGATTGGGGACCAAAATGTCAACATTTGTTCCATTTTCAGCTTCTGAGGTTCACATACACGCTGCACTGAGTCAATCGAGACAAACCCTTTGAGCGACCTGTTCCCCCCCTCGCCTGTGGGGGCGCTGCACCAAGAATTACTGAAGGAAACAATACAAAAACCTCTGAAGAAGACACTGAGCGCAACTTCCTTCTTCTGGAAAAGGAAACAAAAACGGAGTGGCGTCTAATTTTAGCGGTTTTAGGATTTCCGCATCTGACCACGAGGCATTTCTCCCGCTAGTGGTAGAAAGGCGCGTTTGTGTTGGTTGTATTTACCCAGAAGGCCATGTGCTGTACTCCACTTCCTGCTTTTGGAGCGGTCTCCGGTCCGTTTGCGTTCACATTTGCATCTGAACCGCGCCAGAGTTCACTTCAACCGAACTGAGACCGAGGTTTTTAGGCGGACCAGAGTTCGCCTTTTTGGTCCATATCAGAGTTCGATCAGAGCGTTCACACCTCCCCAAACACACCGGACTTTCAGGCAAACGAACTAGAGTTCGATTAAAGCAGACTGAACAGGGCTGCTGTGAACGCACCCTTAAACTAAGGTTTTTCTTATGATGAGGAATGACAGTTGCAGCTGCTTTGGTCAAACCTTGTAAATGACGTTATGCGTGATTTGGTGAAATATTCCAACTTCCTGCAAGATGTGCTACTGCCTCAGTTACTACCATGTCAAACCTTAGCTCAATATCTGTAAATCTGACTAAATTATAGCCATTTCTGTGTTGGCTGAAGTTGATCATCTATGGCAGCCATCTTGATTTAGGCAATTGTTAATGAGCTGTATATGTTGTACATCCATTGAATATTTTCTGAGAGTTTCATTATAATCCATCCCGTGCTTCATGTCATAATTTGCTAACACATAAACAGCGTTGACGCCAACAGTTAATGGCAAACTTTGAAGCTATGATGTCTCACAGTGAGTAGGACTCAAGAGTATTTGTTGGGGATGATGCTCAGATACAATCACATCAAATTTTAGTTCAATATCTGTAAAACTGATCGAGTTATTGAGCCATTATATAGCTTAAGAGTTTCACATAAAAACCAAATTGACTCCAATGGTTTTTGGCCAAGTTTTTCAAACAAATCTCACACGATCAGTTAAAACACGAGTCCTACCTACTTCATCAAATTTGAACTCGATTTGAGAACAATTGGCTGTTTTGTAGCCAGTTTTGTGTTTGCTAAGGTCGCTTAGCTGTGGCGGCCATCTTGAGTGTGGTTGACTTCAAAGGTTAATCAGTTGAAGACGTGCATTCAGTGATTAAATTCTGAGAGTTTCATTAAAATGGTAAATAAGCTGTACTCAAATAACACCTTTCTAGCTAACCAGGCCACTCGAAGCGCTTTACAACACAATTTGCCCTCATTTACCCATCCACACACACATTCATACAGCACGACAAAACTACCCGGAATAAATCATTCTACAGAGACTAATCAGTGCTTTAAAGTCCACTCATACACCGATGAGGGGTTCAGTGTCCTGCCCAGCGACACTTCGACATGTGGCATACCAGTGCAATCGAACCTCCAACTCTCTCGTTGGAGGACGACTGCTCTAACCACTGATCCACCCAAAATCTGTGCAGTGGTTCAGTTATGTGGCGAACAGCAAATGAACACAAACGCACACAGACATGGGCAAAAACGTCTTTGCCCTTTTGTCTTCGGCGGCGATGATATAAACCCCAAAAATAACTTTAAATGAGCGGCATCAAAAGAGTAAAAGAACTTGAACCGGGTCATCCTGCCCTCTTTTGTGCTGTGGCCTGGATCTTCAGTGAGAATTTGGCTGCATCAGCCTTTTTGCAGGCCCATCAGTGTTTGATGGAACTACTGGCCGCTGTGGTGCAGACCTCTGCCAGCTCAGCCGGTGACTGATATACACCAGGCCAGGGAGGGGAACTTTATTAAACGAAGACCCATTACTCTCCCTCTGACATATTGGGGGCTAACCTTGGGCCAGGAGTGGGAGGTGCATGGAGAGGAGTCAGGGAGGCATGATATAGCTACACGGCCGCCCGCCCCACTTCTCCTCCTCCTCCTCCTCCACGCACACCCCCAGCTGCAAGACGCTCCGCAGAGTCCGAACCTTCCTCACATCTGTAACCCGACGAACACCTGCAGCCGTGCGAGGACTCGCGGGCCAAAAACAACAACAACACAGCGAGTCACAGCGGCGGCAGGACCATCCATCAGAAACCCGGGCCCGTTAACAGATGCTTGACAATTTTTTATTTTATGAGCCATTAGGCTAAGGTGTCAAATCTTAACACCTATGAATCATTTCCTCATTAATTCTGAAAAATTACTGTAATTAAAATGACACTGCAGCCAACTAAAATAATTTCGTTTCAAGCGAGTCTTTATTTATTTATTTATAAACATGCCTTCTTATGCATAAAAACATTTTTCTTTGCTCTAAACTTTAGTTAGAAATTAAACTAGGAACATTGTTTTATTTTATCTATATAAAATATAGTTAAAATGCTAAACCATAAATCAATCCCTCTAGCAAAAAAAAAAAAGATGTATATAATGGACTACTTTTTAATACCAAAACAGAATGAAAATTTGTAAAAGCAGAGCTAAAACCACCAATTTATAGACACAAAAACCTCCAAAATCAATAAAAAAAATTAGCTCTATATTAACAGAAACAGCCACAAAGGACAGATGTGTCGTACAAGTTTTACTCCAGGTGGGAAAGTCCAATCAAAGGTTTTTAGTTCAAACTCTGACACAATTCAATTTTTTTTTAAATCATAACGGTATGAAGGTAAATACGTAATAAAAAAACAAAAAAAAATCAGCCTCGTCTCTTGAGTAACATTGTTTTGATCATACTGTGGCATGTCTGAGATTTAAAAAGTCTCACGAAATGAAGCGAGGGACAAAAAGGAGGCAGAGCGGCCATGAAGCCCTCGACTCTTTTGGTGATGGACGTTTGTCAGAGCCATTGCCTCATCGGCGGTAAAGCTGCCATGTGTTCACCTTCTGACGGAGGAACGGGAGGTGGGTGTGTGTTTGTGTTTGTGTGTACGGGCGGCGGGCAGGCAGCCAACGTAAACTGACAGAAGCTGGCGCCGACTAAGAGGTGACTTAGGGGTGATTAAGTTAAAAGCAGCTGACGCCAATGCCAGGACGCAGATAAATCAAATAAAAAGCCTCATCTTTCTGTCACTTGTGTTGGTGCGCTGTGCAAACGAACCACCGATAGTTGGTAACTTATTAACTGTTAACAGCTTATTATGACTACAGGTGCTGGTCATAAAATTAGAATATCATGAAAAAGTAGATTGATTTCAGTAATTCCATTTAAAAAGTGAAACTTGTATATTATATTCATATATTACATACAAACTCATATATTTCAAATGTTTATTTCGTTTAATTTTGATGATTACAAATGACAACAAATGAAAATCTCAAATTCATCATATCAGAAAATTAGAATCTTGTGAAAAGGTTCAAAATTGATGGCACCTGGTACCACACT
>NC_051444.1:27752076-27755779 GCF_001649575.2 Kryptolebias marmoratus
GTAATGTATGAATATAATATACAAGTTTCACTTTTTAAATGGAATTACTGAAATCAATCTACTTTTTCATGATATTCTAATTTTATGACCAGCACCTGTATATTAACAGAATCTAAACCAATGAAGAGATTCAGAAACTGAGCAAAATAAAACCTTTTTGTGCCACTTGAGATTTTTATGGGGTGTGTTTGTGGGGATAATACGCTTTATATTAAGGATGGATGTTCTTTCTGGTGATATCTCTACGCAGGTGTGTTTAAGCATTTATGTTTTGTTTTATTGGTGAGACCTTACAACCATGGAAGAACTTGTGGTCAAAGAAAATACAAAGTCTTTAGTTGGGATTAGTTTGGTTTAAAGCCAAGGAGTCACCAAATTTCACAGGAAATACCAGATCTCTACAACCAGACTGATACAAGTACAGAAATCCAAGCAACTTTGAAAGCACACAGAAGAAAGGAAAAGATTCCCCACAGAGATGTTTCTAAGTTTTGGTAAGAATCTTAAATGGGAAAAAGGGATTATTTGTTTTGAACAGAACTCTAACGTAGCAGTGAATAGCGCCTTTGAAAAAAAAGGAAAAAGCGGTCGCTGATCAAACGTTTAGTGCCGTTCCTGCAGCGGAGCGTTGGTGCACAGCCGAGGCTGATCAGAGTCCTGCAGCTTCTGACTCCACCTGCTGAAACTCCACTCGTTACGAGAAGTGTGAGCAACTCTACGAAAACATTTGGCTGACGTCTGCTAAGTGTCTTGTAAATTAAGCTACAGGGAATTGAAAAGCGCATCGTAAAGACAGGATGAAGCAGCTTTGTGTTCCAATAAAATTTATGCCTTGGTTCATTTCGAAATGATGCCAAAGTGCATATTTCAAATTTGAGTTTTCATGTGCTTTTAAAAGACAGAAAACGGACAATAGTTTATCTATTTATACTTCCACTGCTGTCTATGTTACCAATAGATTTTCTTTAGAACAAATATTACTCATAAAATATTTTAGACTACTCTATGTAGTTATCTGTCATGATTTTAACTATGATTAATTTAATTTCACCTAAACATTGCTGCTCATTGAAATAAATTAGACAGATCTTTGATATATCAGGTTGACGCACCTGAGACAATCAGGGGGTTTTAAAAGGTTTATCCAGGTTTTGATTTGAATTCTACTTTTATTGACAGGTGAAAACACTTAGAAGGGAAAATTAAATTAGCCAACAACATAAAAAAAAAACACTGAAACACGTATTTCGTGAGCGCTTTGCTAACTTTTTGGCTTTTTTTTTTAGTTTGCTTCATCAATGCACTGTTTTCTTCCCCAAACTTAAACACGCAGGAGATTTATTTATTTTATTTATTTATATTTGTGCTGCCTTTCTGCTCAAGCGTTTTCTTCCTCAGACTGAAAAAGTGCATGGAAGCATGTGGGTGGAAATCCATCTGTTGTTGGAACATGGACGAAGAGTCCAAACAGTGTAGACAGGGAGGTGAGGAGAGGAGGCTAACGGGAATTCAGAAGAAAACAAACTGTTTAGAACTCTGCCCCCTCTAAATAACAAAGACATAATAAATACACATATATTCCAGCATCACCGCCGCATATTACTGTCTCTCTCACTTACACACGAGCTAAAAGATGCGCACACACACGGCTGACCTTTGCAGGAAAGAATGAATACATGAATAAAACTGAAATCTGCAAATGACAAATCTGCATTTGGCCCTCCGGGCTTCCCCTGAGGTGAGCTTCAGAGAGTCAAATGAGGGCACTTGGTTTTAATCTGCAGCCTCTGGGAGGCACACGCACACGCAGATGTATGCAGACGCGCGCACACACAGAAGCAAGTGGACTTGAATTTCTATCAAACAAATGAAGCAACTGGCGAGAGAGGGATTATTGGTAAACAGATAAACAAGTTCTGTAAAGAAGGCAGAAATAAACACAAATTAAAACGAATCTACGGGGCACAGAAGAGAATCGGAAGAAGAAAATTATGACACAACAGTAAGTCAGGGGAAGGGAGGAGAGGAGAACGGCTCCCAAATGGACTGTAGAGGAGGAAAGAGGAGGGCTGACGGGATCAAGAAGGAGCAAAGGGACCGACAACAGTTTAACCTTCGACCAGGGAGTTAAACTGCAGTCAAGACCAGAATCACAAAACAGGTTAATCTTCAGAGAGGTCTCCCTTCCTGCTCGTAGTTCTCTGTTCTGAACCCCCGCCAGAGCAGAGTTTACGACAGGCTGCAAAAGCAGCAGGATGTCTGCGAGAGCTGTGACCAGACTGCAGATCTTCCTTCGACACGACACCTGAGCAGAGCGGGAACTACGGAACAACGCGTCCACGCTTTCCTGCATTTCATTCATAATTACAAACAACCTGTTCAGGCAGAGAAGCAAACCAAAGGTAGAGAATAATGTGGAAAAACGGCTAAATTCTGTATATTATTGTTACATCAGTGTTGCGGTGGTTCATATATCCGTACAAGCTGCCATGTTGATTTTAGCTTCAATAAACGTGAAACCAGCTATTTCTAGAACAAGCAAAACAAGAACACTTATAGACCTTCATCTTTAAGTTATACTGAACATATTTTTTTTGTAAAACCTTGAACAGAATAAAACCCAGAAGTACTCGTGAATCGTTTATAACCCTGTCAGACGCGCAGCACCTTGAGTAAAACTTAAAACGTCTCAGTCGTCGTCACAAACAACCTCGTTTTTAATGAAGCCCTCCAACTTTTCTGCCTCTGGTTCCTTGGTTACATTTGCTTGGTCACAACTAGTTATATGATTGAATGAAAGTTTTAAATTAGATTTGATTTTTAAAAAATAAATAAAGTAAGAGCTGGTCAAAAATATACCGACTTGACAGCAGAAGACAGAGACAGCATGACTACAGGCAACATGAAAATATGACAGGAGTTTGCTTTTTGTGGCAGATCAAATACTGTAAATACAAAACAAACGACAACCTATCCACCTATAGACAGTAAAGTATTAATTACTATCAGACAGACAGGTTTTGTCTTGTGTAGACATATAGGATTATAAGATAATAATACGGACAGTTAACAGCTCAACTCCTGTGCAAAGTTTTATTTTCATGTCAAAAAGTTAAAAAAATGCTTGTTTGAAAATCCTAAATGAATTAACTGAGAAAAAGCTGAACATAAGGTAATCTTTGGATTAACATGTTATTCCAACAACATGACATCAATATATTATTCTATGCAGAAAATGACCAAAATTGTAATATTTAAATCTTACAGGATTAGTTTACAAAGAAAGAAATATGTCAATATAATTACAATGCTTTGTTGTAATGATGAGCCTTCTTGTGGATAAATTCATAAATAATATTAGTGGTTCAGATTTCCTTTTAAAAACAATGATTACATTTGTAGTTTTTATATCACTTCATGGATTTCACGATGACTCACTTCTGTGTAACTCTCGTGTCTGAAGATGCTTTCAGATGCGGTCGGAACTAAATGATGTTTGCGCTGGACGGCTGGAAAACAAAGCTGCGCTCTGCTCGAGGCCATCCCGCCTCGTTGGGATTCAGTCAGAAGAAATCCCAACGAACGTGTCCAAGTTCTGTGTGCGACCGCCATGGCTGGGTCGGGTACTTAAAGGTTTAACTGGAGTGATAAAGTGTGCTCTTGACTTTTTCTGATTCCTGGTGCGACTCCCCCCCCCCCCCCC
>NC_051444.1:27755901-27763464 GCF_001649575.2 Kryptolebias marmoratus
CACACACACACACACACACAGCATGAGAGATATCTTACATCTATACACTAACTAATTCATGGATCTCTCTTCCACGAAGAATCCATCTCGGCCCGTATTTTAAAATTTCAGACTTTTCCACGCTCAGATTTCCAAATAACTCCACTGATATCGGCCCATTTTTTGGCATCCCAGCAGAAACGTGAAGTGTGGCTTGCTGGAAGTGTTTGAACAGTGTTTGGGCTTTAATATCTGTTTGCTCCAAAACCCAAAATTGTAGCTCGAAATCCGTTTCATCACTGGAGGCACAACTTGCCTGTTTGTTTGTTTGTGTGCGTGTCTGTGGATGCTTAGTCAGTTTATCAAAAACAAAAATACCGATGAGTAAAACTTTACTTTCGAGGCACAAATTAGTGGATGAATCCAAACAAATGTCATCGTGTGGACTTTGTCTTTTATTTAGAATTAAACATGAAGGTATTCTGGTTGTTGTCACAGTTTATTTGTAAAAATTCTAAATATTTGATCATTTTGAGGAAAATGACACATGAACAAGAGGAGTCTGGATTCCAATCCCTATTTCTTTTTTTCCATACCTTTCCAGATTTGGAAAATGTTACTTTGCAAAACTGCCAAGGAACTGTCTAAGACATGAAAGATTGTTCGTTAAACCCGAAAACAAGAGTCAAAACTGTACAGTACGTGAACTGTGCCTCCTCTAGCAGCGAGTGGAACGCACACCTACATAAAAACACCATCAGACAAAACTTTGGGTTAAATTTGATCTTTCTGCCATTGTTTTCCTCAGCTGTAAGAGCTCCAGGTTTCACTGAACAGGCTAAAATTGAAACATAGGTGATAATGTTTTTGCCTGTGTCTGTGCGTGCATGCATTTGTTTAATTGACTGCCATGTTAGCAAAATATCTCATGAACCACTGGATGGCTTTTAGTGAAACTCAAAAAGGACAACTGGAGAACTTTTGGAATCAACCCAATTCAAGATGGCCACCACAATCTAATTAGCATTAGCCAACAGAAAAATGGAATACAATGAACAGCTGGAGGTAAGAGGTTTGATTACTTATACACGAGTGTCAGTCTTTTAAAACTAATGTTTTTAAATGTATTCATTAAGTATGTATGATCTTTATCTGCAGTGTTTGCTTTAGTATGGTTGACAAAGAATGTTGAAGTGACAAAAACCTTTTTGTCCTTAATCATTTGGTGTAAAATGTGGGGTTTAGCTTTGCTCTATTCAAGGCAATGCTATTATTTATCCATCATTGAAGTATAAGGATGCATCCGAAGGTTTTCTATAGTTGACCAAGTGGCATCTACAACGCTACTGTAAGCACGAAATCTGCTGTTACTGTCGCTACGTCTGTCACACCCCGGGTCATAGGTTAGGCAGGAGGTGGGACTGTGACATTATCGCTTTCAAAGAGGTTGTGTTCAGTCCGTCGAACAAAGATGCAACGATGGCGTTTCGATTGGATTTAACTCCAAACCCCAGTTAAAAAAAAATACAGTTTAGGACCTCCTGAAACGCCGTTTCTGTTAGGCTGCAAGGCTCAAACTATTAAAAAAAACTTATATGTATTCACAAAACGCTGTTCTCGTGTGGACAGGGCTGTAGACTTTGGCATGATGACATCCCATCTCCTTCAAGGAGTACTTCCTCTTAAGCAGCACAAACTGTTTCAGGTTTTCAGACAAAAGCTGTAGAAAACCAGATGAGTTGAAACTGCAAAAAGTGCATTTGGACTTTTCTCTCCTCCCTTTAACAAAAAGGCAAGAATCACAAAATAATGTTGTGTGTTAAAGCAGTAAATTAAGGTCAGACAAAAATTGAAACACACACATTCACGGGTTAAATTTAAGACACTCGGGAGTTTTTCTGGACCGGAACAGAGGAAAATTAACAATGTCTATAAAATCCCAAGCTGCTCGGCTCCAGGAGACCTTCAGCTCCTTTTAAAGAGGTTTGACAGACAAGGTGCAGACGCCCGTTCATCCTTCCACGCGGTGTGTGTGTGTGTGTGTGTGTGTGTGTAGGAGTGTGTGAGCAGCAGGGGAGGAGGGTCAAGCATTCGGCCTGTTAAGCATCTGTCATTAAACAGTGTAAGTTGTGTCTTTCATGGTACACTGCTTTTACTCCATCAGCTCTCTGCTTCCCAAACACGAGGAAACCAGGTCAGTGCACCATTTTAGACAAAAGGGTCTAAAAAGACACCAAAAAAATCTGAATGTTGGTAAATGCTGAAGAATCTGCATGTCTTAACTATATTTCAGGTTGTAAAAACTGAAAGAAAAATGTGTAAAATCAAGAATTTGCAGCTACAAATTAAAGTTTTAACAAACAAACAGTATGATCTCAGCCAGAAGAAATAAAAAAAAAAAAATCTTTTCACTTTTTAAAAAGCCTGTATGCTTCCATCTATTATGACTTTTTCAAATCGTTCCAAATAGAAGATCCACGTTTTATATTTCGTGGCTGCATTTTGATATTTTTCTAAAGAATGTTTCTCTTAATTTAGTGAAAATGGTTCAAATCACAGAGTGAAAGAGTTGCATTTCAGCACAACTGGCCTCTGAAAAAACAGTTTTGAAGAATTTCATTTATTTTCACGTTCTTCAAATAGTTGAAAATAAATTATGAATTTGTTAATTTTCTCAACAATACAACCCACAGCTGAAGGTGTGCCAACCGTTATAAGATAAAGGACCATTTTCCTTTCACAAAACAAGGAATTTCTCCTAACTTGAGTGAAAGTAATTAATGGAGACAACTTGTTGGCATCGTTTTAACATCAGCGCATACTTCAGCAACAATAAACTATGTACGAAAAATAGACTGGCCTTGTTCAAATCAAACTCTATCCCTGAGGAGTTCACTTCATTATACACTTTATTTCACAGACTAAAACACTTGACACCAGTCAGGGAATAGTATGAATCAACATACAATGTAAGTGAAAATGCATTTATTGTTCAACGTTATATATTTAAACTATTTGGAAAATGGCAGATCTGTTATTTTTCCTGTTTAAGCCTGAACCACGGACACCTAAATGATGGAACAATTAAAACAAGTGAATGTTCAAACATTAAATACTACAAAGACACCACACAGTATTCTGTTAACCCATGTCAAGTGCAAACAGAGGCAGGAGCAGCTAGCTGTAGCTGTTCAATGCAAAACTCATTCCTGTTGTAAGACAGCGGCAACCCAGTTTGGATTTGGTCTCACTGTTAGCGCATCAATCTAAACTGAGGTCGTTCAAAGAGCGATCTGCAGCAGGTAAGATATTGAACCCCACTTAAAACAGCGCCCTGCAAACCAGCGACCCCACCGTACGTTTTTAAGTCTTCTAAATACAGTAAGGCTCTTTGATTTGGATTAGCAGGCAATGAGTACTAACAGAAACATATTTTTGAAACAAGCCTTCCTTCAGATGCAGGGGTCGCCACAGCGAGCAAACTCAAATCGAGGGTTCGCCAAGTGTTTTACGCTGGATGTCCTTCCCGATGCAAACCTGCAGCCTCAGGATTAGTGGACCGCAGCACTGACCACCGAGCTATCACAATCCCTACTTATGAAACAAGCCAAGTTCTGTTCTTGTTAGACTATGAGGAAAACAAAAACAAAGCCTTTTAATGTAAATTTACTGCCATCGCTGACATTTTAGCCATTTATTTCAACATAACGTGTTCTGAAAAATGTTCTCTTTTGAGGTTTAAAGTGAACAACTCTTGGTAGAGAACACCCGCCCCCCCCTCCATTTTTTTTCACCACTTAAAGCAGATGTGTAATTATATGACAGCCCAACACTTGAACCCTGCTTAGCTGCGTGAATTGTGAAGTTGTTAGATGCTACGACTCCTGAGTGATGTTGTGAAATCCTGACCTGCCGAGGTCTTACAGGGGCTCGGCCACACAGGAAGCGAGCTGCTGATGAAGTGAGGGGTCACTGAGAGGCTAAGTGAGACCTCACACTGGACAAGCAGGCCAGAGCTCGGGCCACCGTGGCATATGGGTGTGAAGGAGGTGAGGAAGCTGAGGAGGGTGGGGGAACGGCCAAGCTGTCCACTCTGCTTCTCGTGAGACCTCCAGCTGTCACAACAGACACTTACCAGCCCTCACACTAAACACCCACCAGGGAGAAGAAGGGGGAGGGGGGCATCCTTCCTCTTTCAAACAGAAAGATGGCAGAGAGGCAGCAGAACTGCAGGACCGCAGGTTCTTCCTCCTGCTGCTGTGAAGTCGGAGGAATGCTGGGATCTGCCCCCGGTCACCTCTGAAGCCCGGCTGAAGGCCTGCTAATTATAGCCGCCGAAGGATGAAGGTGTGAGCTGGACGCTTATTTTAGTTCCAGCGTGCAGAGAAGAGTCGCAGCAGGACACGGGAAGCTGCAGCCTCGACTGTCTCACAACAAAACGTGCAGGCGAGCCGAAGTCACGCTGCAGGGACTGCTCAGGCGCTCTGAGGTGACGGAGGCTCAGACCTAACTACGAGAGCAAACAGAAGCACCAGCAAGACCCTCAGAGACACAGACCTGAATTCACATTCACATGTAGAGCCCGCCAAACTAAAACAAAGTCCAGGAGAACACTTGTTCATGGGACCAAACTGACTGCTGCAAAAACATCTTCAAATCTTTGTCATTAATATAAAATATAATGAACATTTTAACACAACTAGCATAAGGAGTTAATATTTATTATATGGGGTCAGATTTTAGGATAGTAACCTTTTTTGAATTTCTATAACTTTATTGGATAAATTAATAAGACAACAATGTTTTAAATCTTGTTGGCTGAGAAGAATGTGAAGACTGGATGTGCTGCTGCAGTTTTTTAACAAATACTCATGTCAGATTTAGCACATTTTTAATGCTTATTTTACTCGTCTTATTGAGTTTAAAATGATGTCCAATACATCTTCTGTTCACCTGGTGTGTTTCAAGTTTCACTTTTCAAGAAGTTGTATTTCCTCTTCTTTCTTTTTTTAAAATGGTAAAGATGGAAATTATTTTACAAAGTTATGGAACTTCAGCAGCATCTGGATATTTCCCTCAAACACACAGATGTCTCTGTGTTTCGATATACACCGCTAGATGTCTTATTTTATATCTTTGTATGTAGAAAAAAAAAATAGACTCGAAATCGCTACTTTTTGCAACTTTGTCCAAAAACACCGCAACTTTAACCCAATATTTATTGTTTCTAAAGTGATTCGCCACCGTTTCTGCAGTCTAGTGTCTTCTTTGTGGGTTTGTGTAGTGTGGAATACAAAATAACTCACAAAGAAGAGATGCAACGTCACTTCCTGTTAACATCAGAACGCCGGGAGCGTGCAGGAGCAGCGACCGAAGCCAAAATGTGCGCTAATGCTTCACATTTGCCCTCAAAGATTTCAGCAAAGGACCGTGCAAACCAGTTTCCTCCCCAGCTGCAGGAGAGTGGGGGGGAAGCTGTTTTGCACGTCCTGCAGTGTAATCATGGAACATAAACCAACAACAAACATTTTGTGTCTGAAAACATGTGAGGAGAGCTGCAGACGAGGGACAATCCAGAAATGGTCATGAATGTCAGTTTAGAAGCTATCAAAGTTCTCAAATAAAGCACCTTTTGATAATGTCAATGTTTGTTGGTAATTATCTTACAAAACTAGGAAGTATTTGTGGTTTATATATTAAAAGTTATAGTTTTTTATTGATTTTAGTAAAACAAAAAAAAAAAACGCAACTTTTCATCGCAACTTTTAGGAAAATGCCCCGCGAAATCAGGCATTTTAGCCCACAACAATCACAAAAAATGCCCGCGAAATCCTGGAGGGGTTGATTAGGGCTCAGTTATAGTCGCTCAGGGCTTTGTGCACGGCGCGCGGACCTGAGCAAGTGGTGAAGGCGTTTATACTTGACGCTTACGTCGGTGCAGTATTCTCTGAAAGGACAGGGGGCTGTTTCGTTTCGCTTCATGCACCTTACAGTCTGGTGGGCCTTGTATATGACAAAAGTTTGAGAATGGACCATTCATTGACAGTGCGCCTTATAATGCAGTGCGCCATATAGTGCGGAAAATACGGTATTGAGATATCTTTGGTAAAGACAGGGGTTAGTAACAATTATTATTTCTAACTACATAATCTGTCAGAAAACAAAAAAAGAACCTATATGTTCACAAAGGTAGCTCCACTCCCAGGAGGGTTGTCTTTCAGCATCACATCTGCACAAATCTGCCATCCCATCTCCCATCTGCCTCTGTTTTTGCAAATACATAATGCTTACCCCCACCACCCACCACACCCCCACCTCCTCCCAGCATTCCTCCCACACCGGAGAGGCTACTGACGAGTCCTGGTACCACGCGTATCACTTAACCCCATGTCAAAACACAGGTGTAACACAAGCCCGGAGAGCAGGTGAAGGTCCTGAGCTCATAAAGGAATGTGCGAGCTGGGAATAGCCCCCCGCGTGTAAGAGGGGCCCCCTCACTGAGAGCTTACAGCAGGTACTGTACAGGTGGCAGCTGGGAAACTGCCAGGCAGAGCAGAACACACACCTTTACCTCAGGGAAGCGCAGCACGAGACAAAAACAACAAAAAAAAACCATGACTCGACGGTTATGAAAAGGCAGCTCGAAACACAGGCCTCGGAGCCGGGGAACGCGGAAAGTGCTCTTACCACGGCGCCCCGTATATCCGGAATCCCTTTATGGTGACGTCCGAGTCCTGCAGGTACACGCAGTTTGTGAGGAGGGACTGGACGTTGTCAAAATCCTCAGGTTTGAGTTTGGAGACCGACGGGAATCTGTAGTAATCCTGCTTGACCAGCTCCGCCATAAAGTCCTTATCAAAGGTCAGCTCGTGGTTTCCAGCGATCACCACCTTGAACTCATACGGGAGACCACCTAGAAGAGACGAGAGCTCGTGTTAAACTCCATCCTGCTCCACCTTCTTCCTAAACAACACTGGTTTATCAGTTATATCACATCAGAGCAAGAACTTTAGAAGCATCTTCATAGTTTTTTGTCACAAGCGAATATTTTAGTTCCTAAAATGAGGATAACTCAATCAGAAGGCTGGCCTGAGCAGTATAACATTTGTAAGCAACAAATGGACAAAAGCTGACAATGAAACCAGGATTCTTAAACCAGTGACACAGCATTATTGCTCTCTTGTACTATATTAGTCTAGATGCTGAACAGTGAGTTAGTTCACAATAGCTGCAGTTTATTACAAAAAAAGCTTCTTATTTTAACAATGCCAAAGAAATAAAGAAACAAAAATTGATGATTGGTAAAGGAAATATAGGTTCAAAGTACAGGGCTCTTTGCTTTAAATATACCTCTTGTTACTGCTTTGAAACAAACTATACTTTTAGCATAAACTGTTTTAAATTTAGGGAAATAAAAGCTGTAACAAAATGATAAATACAGTAAAGTTTTGACCTAAGTCTGAAACATTTCTACATTTCAGATTTTATTGCATTATATAAGAGAGCACAGCAAATGTGCAGGAATTTGGCTTGTTAATTTTACTAAAATTAAAAAAAAAAAAAAAAATGTATATATATATATAT
>NC_051444.1:27764171-27827621 GCF_001649575.2 Kryptolebias marmoratus
TCCACGACGAAAACCTTTCTAAAACCACAAAAATCACTTCCTTCATCAGAATATCCTACCTGTTAAATATAAGTGGGTAGCACAAATAGATCTATGCATTAAAAGCAGCAAGTGTCTGAAAAACATTACAACTTACATACAAATACTTCAAAAACACTCCACGGAAATAAATTTCACTTGTCTGAATTTTTTATGTACAGATATGCATCTTTTAATGGTTTAAAATAAAAATAAAAAATCTAGTTATTTCCATGCAGTGTCCAGAAAGAGGTGTTGTTCAGCTTGTAGGGCACCACAACTGCTTCCACCCACCTCCATCATCATCATCATATGAAATAACTGTTTGTCACAACAAAAAATAGTGGCTGGTAAAATATTTGAGTGGCTGGTAAAAAAATTTAATTTCCACCCCTGTATATACTACAAACATACCATCACATAATGCACAGCAGTCTTTCACTCAGTCTTTGTTTAACATCACACACATAAAAAAAGCCCTGAGTTCATACTTTCCTGCAGAGCGAGTTTCTACAGAAACAGCTGTTTGTGCAAACATTCTGTATGTGAAGCCGCCCCCCCTCCCTCAGCGAATCCCTGTATGCCTAACCCCAAGCACAGATCAGCACCGAAAAGACAGTCGAATAATTGGGGGGAGAAAAATACCTTCAATTCAAACAGTCATGGAGGTTACAACCACAGCTGACGGTTCAGCTTGACCCCGACAGCCCGCCGTCCATCTCTGCAGATGGCAGGCAGCTGGGAAAATAATAAAAAAATAAGAAAAAGGCCCGAACCTGAACCTGAACTAAATGGAGAAAGAACATCTATTACAATTCTCATCTCCTCGTCTTTCAACTTCTGCTGTGCCCTTTTCTCTCTCCTCTGTCAAGGTGATTTGTCCCGCTTCCCCTCTGCTATCAAGAAACTGACTTACTGCTTTATTCCAGTCGACTGAGCACTCAACCTAAGGTTCTGGCCTTCACCACCTTCCATTCGCTCGACGGTTCTCTCTTTTCCTTCTCCTGGATTCAACTCCTAAGGATTTCTCTGGATTCTTTTTCCCTCTCATTTTATTTTCACTTCTTCTGCTTTTTTTGTCTGCCTCGTCTGTTCTGCACCGGGAGAAATTAGCGGTATAATTCTGCGTGCGCGGTTAACAGAGTAGGAGTTTTTGCGGGGATGCTTTCTGAGAACGCTTCAGGATCCCAAACCCCAGCTAACAATTATTATCGGCTGCAACGTGACTTACTGTCATAACTGGTGAAACGAAACGTCAGAGGTGTTCGCATTAGGTGCTGTTAGACAACCCCCACCCCCCCGAGCTTTCCAAATTTCTAATTTTTGTTGTTTTTTGGGGGTTCATTAAAACTGCAGCGTACAAAGAACTGTACAACTTGAGAATAAAAAGTCAAACTCATGCCATCAGTAAAGAGTTTCAACACAACACATTTTTAACCAGGCAAAACCTAATTAACTGTGCAGATATTTTGTTTTTTTTTTTGTGTATCACGCTTTGTGAGGTTTGGCAATAACCAAAAAGGAACGGTGACATTCCCATCGGGAAAAGGGGCTTTTTGGCATCCAGCTTTCCTTTCTTAGGGGAACTCACAGCTTGAAGACTGGACCCTCAGAGCTAAGGAGCTTCACAGATTACAGTTTTTTCAAACATTGTTAATTTGTCATTTGTTATTGTCAAAGTTTCCATTTCCCCTTTCTTAAATCCAGGATCGTGGAGTGTTATTAATCACAAACTAACTTTGACACCACCAACCTGCAGATGAAAATCATGTGAGGTTAAATGAGACAAACTTATATGATTATCTGAACTTTTTTGATAACAAACAAAGCAAAGCAGACGGCAGCGTCTGGAAGTGAACGTACGGATCCAACTGTGATGTTCCGGGGCGACTTTGAACTGTTTTTTTTTTTTTTATTTAGTTTGACAGATGAAGTTTCAAAACAGATAGACTCTTTTTGTATGCAATGATTAGCAAATTAACACAGATGCAAGACCTGCAAAGGTGTGGACATCAGCTTTGACATAAACAGGAAGAAGGCAGAGCGGGAGCGCACTTCGGCGGGTACATTTAACGTTCAGCTGATTTTAAAACATTTGTTTACTGACAAACAGTCCAAACATGCTTCCAAAATGAAGTCATTTACATATATTACAAGGCTGTTGGCCACAATTACAAACGGCGAGCCTATTTCCACCCACAGCCTCAGGTTTGACTGACATAAAGGTATTTGTTTCACCACTATTAGCATTTTAAAATCTGTTTCCAAGCGGCCAGCTGTACCAGGAGGTTCCAATGTGAGGCAAGAAGGCAAACTGTGTAAAATGCAGAGTGAGAGTTTAAGTAAAAACCTATAATCTGGGTGAAATGGTTTAAATTTGCAACGGCACGTGAAAGGAGGAGATGAGAGAGCACAGCTTCATTGTGCAGCCGGACAATTTGAACAAAGCCTTATTAAAACTGAGAACGTGAGAGCACAGAGTTTATAAAACACCGGCTGAAGAAATTTTAATTAATCACGAGTTTCGCCGCATGCGAGTCTGAAAAGGAGTGTTTTTGAACGGTGGCAATGGAAAAAGAAAAAAAACAAACACAAAAAAATAATAATAAAAACTAAAAACCCCAGCTCCCTGGACTTTGGGGTTTCATTTCTGCTCTTTTAAATTAGTTTTTGTCGCATCCCAGGATCATAAATTCTGGTTTAAACTTAAATAAAAATGCCATCTCCTGATCCCACAACACTCTAACTTCATCATGGATTTATATCCACACACACACACACACCGTCTTCTCAGGCAGGAAAAATCCAGAGAAAACAAAATTACTGTCAGACAACTCCATCTCCATTTCTCCACAGGGAATTTTTACAGCTCTTTATTGCCACTGTTTCATCTTATAAAGTTTTGATTTAGGGATGTTATTTGTTTTAATTCCTCAAAGAAAAAAAGAGAAAAAAAAATAAGATATAGAAAAGTGAAAAAAAAAAAAAAAAAAATCCTAAAATAGTTTGTTATATTTTGAAAACGAGCCGACAAAAATATATGACCGTAAAAATGTTTCTATTTGATAGTTTTTTCTTTTTTGGCACTACATAAATAAACTATTAAGGTACTGTAGAAGGAATCACAAAAGCTACAGAGGTGACAAACTGCAAATAAAAATAAATCGATTACCTGTTACGGCTTTAACATTTTAAAGAAAACCTTTGTCCCACAGTTCAAAACACAAAATGTGAACACAGCTGAGGAGCACCAACGTTATAATGTCAGCTGGGTTTTGCAGTTTGAGAGAAGCTGACTGGACGTTAAACTTGCAAAATGATCACTTTATCACACACACACACACACACACACACACACCATGGCCTTTGGGAGAAGCTTAAAGGGGGAGATGAGAGTCAGAGCTATACGATCAGATAAGCTGGGTCGCAGGAAGCGTACTCCTCTGCATCGATCTCCAATGATCTCCTCTGAGAGGCCAAACAGGAGTCAATCTGTCGGACAAACTGCTGTCCAACACAGCAGGCAGCCAAGAAACACAAGCACGCCACTTTCAGAAAGAAAGAAGAAACAAACCCAGACACCAGCAAAGAGTGCAGATTAAAGCCTTTTAGTTTTGTTTTAGCTTCTGTAGATTTCACAGGAATTGTAACGTTAACGGGAGCTCATAAAGCCCAAAATTTACTTTACATTCAATAAAAACATGGGGTTTCTTAAAAGATAAGTGATGTTCAGGTGCTTTCTTCATCTAAGCCTAACGCCAGTATCTCAATAGGCTACCACTGTTTAAGACTAGTTGGTGGCTCAAAATTGTGAGAAAATTGGCAAATTTTCAATTATGTCTCACCAAATTCTGAGTGTTATCGACCGGCGAGCCATGCAGACGCATTCTGTGCATATATTTACCGTATTTTCCAGACTATAAGGCGCACTTAAAAGCCTTCAATTTTCTCTAAAAACAACAGTGCGCCTTATAATCCGGAGCACCTTATTTATGTAAGAAGTCGTGATGTTTTAGTACGACTTTGGTAAACTAGAAAACTGCACCGCCTGCAGCATTAAGGCTCAGTTAGAGTCGCGGTGGAGGCGTTTATACTTGACGCTTACGTCAGGGCAGTATTCTTCCGTGATCTCTCATAGAGGGATCACATAAATGCTGATACAGGCGAACCAGCTCCGCTAGAGCACCAAAGTCCTCCATTTTTAAAGCACTATACGTTGCTACATTTATGAGTTTAATCTGGAGTACACGTCAGAAATAAAGATTTTGACCGGTGTTTTAATAACTATTATTTATCATAGGGGTAGTTAAACCCAGGTGATAATGGGAGTTCCTGTCCAGCTGTTAAAACACAGACCCAGCGCTCTAGAATTACAGAAACTAAACTGAGAAGTGTTTGAGACACCCGTGACAACTCTGGGACTATTTCTGAGGGAAAGTCTGTCACACAAACTTTTCGAATATGTTCAGAGTTCAACCACAAGACCGCTGTGAGCCTCTGTTTTTTTTTTTGAACATTCATGCCGGGAGAATGAGTGGAAAAGAAGCGTTCCCCTCCGACACTGCTGAGCCGCCGAGGTTAATTTTAATTTTCTCAGGTTTGTTTTTTTTTTGTTAAACACTGAAAACATCTGGGCTCAAAACAGGAAAACTGAGAAAAGATGGAACATTTCTGCTTCTGTTTTCACGTGCTGTATGTACACATAGATCACCACATTTTAGATCAAAAGATGGAATACACTGAAATGAATTGCGTCCGCAAGATTTTTGGCATTTTTTTCTCTTTCATGGTGCTTTTAGAAGTCTTTTACTGCAGCCCTTTAGGTCAAAGATGTGCACATGTGGAATTAGCAGCTAAGATCCTCAAACCCAAAAGTTTCACTGAAAAAAAAAAAAAAAAAAAATCAAGAATTTAACTTTCTTTGCCAATAGTTTGGAAGGAGTTTGTAGTTGTCCTTTTCCTGGAGCTCCTGGTTTTCCTCTTCCCACCTGACTAACATGTAGTACCTCAGTGAGAGAATCCAGGCGGTCAAATGAAATAAAAAATATGAATATTTCAAGTCGAGCCAAAGCAAAACAGTAAACACAACGACCGGTGACAGAAAATATGCAGCTCTCTCTTTTTCTGAGACACAACGGTTGCATTAGGTTTTGAGTGTTTCTTTGAAATCAGCGCGTATAAAACAGCAGCAATTATTTACAGAGGAAACCAACGTGTAATTCTCCTGACCGGCTTCATTTTCCTCACTCAGGCTCTCTGCCTTCATCAACGACAACACACACACACACACACACACACACACACACACACACACACACACACACACACACAAAAACAGCCTTTAAGTGAATATCAGAACCTTTTACACAGACTTTCTTAATAGGAATTCATTGTGTTCGTAAAGCTCATTTAGGGCGATGGAAAAGGCGCAACGTAAATAGGATTTTTCTTTTTTTTTTTTTTTTTTTGTCCTCCGACATGAATGACTGTCCTCTAAAGATCACAAACAGATAATAACCCAAGGAGGGGAGGAAAAAATCCTTTTTGGTTACAAATGTGCTCAGCTGCAAAACAACTGACTTACAGAAAAGAAACAAGATGCCAAAAGTTAAAAAATAAACATTATAGTAACACAGACTCATTATTTTTACATAATAATGGCTTTAACCTCTATAATCACATTTACTGAGCTCAAAATGTGCTGTCATTTGACTTCTTTGGGTGCAGACTTTAATATATATTAAGTGAAAGTTTTATTTTGAAAATATGAATTTACTCCAATGTGTTTTTTTCTTTCAGTATGACAGATTTAAATATATGCACAAGTATCATCACAACATATATTACACAACTTTCATAATGTTATGCCTTTTTTCCTTACCATATGTCTATTTTTATGAAGTTAGGTGCTTTTACTTTGTCCTTAAGCGTCTATAATTGGGATCTTCACGCTTCTTTCATTCAGATTCTTATTAAAGATCTTAGACTTTCACAGACAGGTGTACAGTCTCGTGACATTCAAGTGTTCAAAAGGGACATTACCGAGCCCCGCCGCACAAAGCTATTTTCCACTTTGCTCTCCATCGATTTCCCGTTACGGCTGATATCTCTGCTTTCACGCGGGCCGAACAAAGAATCCACGTACACACAAACAAACGGGCGCACAATGAACCGGCCCTGTGGCGGTGCCAGCCAGGTACTTTGGGTTTTGTTTTTGGTTTGTTTACTTTGTGAGGACAAAGTGGGAAACCCAGCGGGAAGGAGAGAAGAAGAAGAAAGAAAAAAAAAAAACAAGAATAAAGCAGGCTTTTGTTTGAGGACTTAAATGCGCATTGTGTGACACTTTTACAAGTAAGAGAGGCTAATTTGATCCATCGCAGAGTTGAAAACGACGCTAAATGTGTGTAGAGCTAAGAGGAAAAAGATCAACTGGTTTGTGAAATAACACTGCCGTTGTTTGAATAAAAGTTAAAATCTTGAATGTGTTCCCTTTGATGGAGAAAGGGTTGCAGCTGGCATTTAAGAATTCAGCTTATTTGCCTTTTAATTGACATCACTAAAGCAGATTTCATATTAAAACCTGGTTGTTTCCACACCAGCTAGCTTTATAAAATTAGCAAAAAGAGGGTTTAGTCTGAGCACAGCCTGCTGTTCATCTATTATAAAGCAGCAGCATTTGACTGATGTATACAGAATCCTGAACGTACTCAGAGTTTAAGTTGCAAATGATGCTGCAGGAGGGATGTGGGAAATTCTCTGAATTTCAACCAGATTTTTATTTCTATTTTTCGCCGTGAAAACTAGGTCAGCGTCGCCACGGGGACTGCTGTGAATCATGACTGACAGTAAACTCTGCAGCCTTTAAAGAGGCAAACTTTGACAGAGACCTTTAAGCTCGACGGGGTGCGAGTGTTTGATACCGAAAACATCCATTTTTAAAGAAGTAGCCCTGTAAAAGGTTTTTTAGTTGGGCGCCGTGTTCAGAGATCGGGTTGAAGGGTTTCTCCGAGAACCTTGAGAAGGCTCTGCAAATGGGACGCAGATGTCCTCTTTGCTCATCACAGGTGAAAGGTTAGGATGACGATGAACTTGAGCTGGGTTTTAAAGGAACGGACTGACTGGTGCCTCTTAATGAGGGCGCTGCTCTGGTCTGTCGTACCGAAGGAGAAGCTCCGGTTCATGAAGGTTCCAGCTCTTACCTACAGCATGTTCATGAAATTTGGATCCCGGACACGAGCGGCTCAAAGGAGCTTCCTGTCGGGTGGCCGGGCTCAGCTTTAGAGATAAGGTCATCGGGAGTCTGATAAGGATCATTCCTGGGTAATTCCCAGGGCAGAACCAGAACTCTCTGGATGGATTATATATATATATATATATATAAAGTCTTTGGATCCCCAGGAGGAGATGGAGGAGAGTGCCGCTCCTGCTAATCCACCCGATCATGGATTAGCAGGAGATGGACAGATAAATTTCACTTTGTTGTAAAATCCTTTTTATTTTAATTATTATTTTACAAAACACTCATCTTTTAATGATGCTAAACCAATATTCCAATTAAGGCTGAAACTTTTAACATCGTGCTGATTGTTTCGATCCTCTTCGTTTTGTGTTTTGTTAAAATACACTTAATACTTTCTCCTGTATCTCTTTAAAGTCTTCACTAGCAGCAAACTTTTATTATACTTGTCTGTAAAACGGAAATATACTCGACAAATTGGTAAAGAAATGATCGCTCACATGCTTCGCTTTAAAGTGGTCAACATGAGTCATCATTTTTATAATCTAACACTTTTGACATGATTGTTGTTGCGGTTTAGTGTTTAGTTTAGGGAAATAAATTGAATTTGCTACTTTCCTTAAAAGATTTAAAATGTCTTACGTAATGAACGACCGTAAAGTTGGAAAATACATTTTTCAGGCAAAAAGTGCAGGGGTTGAAGTTTGTTCACCTCAAACAGCCCCTTGATTCATCTAATACTTTCTACTCCCTCTTCTGTAGAGACATGCAGACCTCCACCCAGGGAGGACCTGGGGGAGCTGGTGTCTGTCTCCAGCAGTCTCTGTAGGAGAGGCTGAGGACACCCTGGACAGGTCACAAGTCCATCACAGGGACACATAGAGACAAACGAGACAACTAACTACTTACGCTCTTACTCACACCTTGGGACAATTTAGGGGAGAACATGTAAACGCCACACAGAAAGGCCTTCCTGTGTCGCCTGCACGCAGACATGCCTTTGAGTCATTTGGCTTTTAAATGGTGAATTTAATCTCTTTTCTTTATCCACTTACATCCCATTTCATCTCATGTATTGTTCGGCTTTAAAGTGACTTGCAGACTTTGTGCTTCTAATAATTCCAAATGATGGATGGTGAATAAACGGAACAACATTTCAAATGTTTTAAAGGCTCCCCCAGAGGTGAAAACACCAGCTGCTGGGTCTGAAAACCTCACACAGCTCCGACCCACAGCGTGAAAGGTCAAAGGTTAACTGACCCAGGCTGTAAGGTCAGGAAGGTTAAACAGGACACCTTAGAGCAGCGGGGGGGGTCAACAGGGGAGGGGTTATTTGTGTTTCTGGTCAACAGTTAAACTTACAACACGTCTCGTTCCTGTGGCTGTTCTCTGTGCTCGCTGCAGACGAGCACGAGCAGCGTGTGTGTGTGTGTGTGTGTGTGTATGTGAGAGAGAGAGACAAGGTGTGTGTCCAACAAAATAAACCACCTGGCTGTGAGTGTGTGCGCCAGCTCCTTACCCAACCAGTCGTTGAACTTCTTAACCTCAGACGGCAGGCCGAGCTCGGTGAAGTCGCCCATGTGGAGCAAGACGTCTCCGTAGGGCATCTGGATGCCATCTGTGCGCGAGTGCGTGTCGGAAACACACACGAACCTGGTGTGTCCTGCTGGCTTGGGAGTGTCATAAGGAATGGGGTCCACCCTGAAAGAGAGCGAAACGGAAAGGGGTGTTGAGAGGACACGAGGACACAAGACTCTGGACTGAGCGGCCGATAGGTCAGATCACATCTGTTTACGAATAATTCGTTTGGGTCAGTAAATGACAGAGATTCAGACGGCTCGTTGATGAATTTAGGTTAGCAAAATGACATATTTTCTATACAAAAGTTGTTTTAAAACACTTCACTGTGGCTTAAAAACTCATTTGCAACAGTTTAAGCTATTTTTTTTTTCACAACTAATGCACGATTTCTCGCAATCAATTCAAATCGAACAAAACCAACGAAAATGTAAAACTAATTTTAACCGGATCAAATCGTCCTTTCAACAAAAAGGCAACATTTCTTGTCGAGCGAAATGTTCCATTTATGTTTTAATTCTGCTCTGGTTTTTTGCAGTCACACACACACACACACACACACACACACACACACACACTTTGAATGTCATCCTTCCTAGCTCAAAATGAGAAAAAGGGTTGTTGTTTTTTTTTTCTTCCAATCCTCCCCGTCTGCTGTTAGAAGGGGGCAAAAAAAAAAAAAAAAAAGTTCAATACAGAGGCATATCTTTAAGAACTGTTGGAGCATTTCACACCGTTTTGTAAAAGGAACAAAGCAGAAAACTGGAAAATGCGTCGCGCGAGAGAAACTCAACGGTGCACAGAATAACACATCTTCCTGAGCAAAACACATCTGAAAACGAAGAAAAGGCAAGACGTTACAAGCAGTAATCTGGCTGATTAGTGCTCACAAGAAGGGCAATGCTTTTAATTTTTGCGGCGTAAGATTGGCCAAACAGACAGCGAATTAAAGCATGCCGCGTTCTTTCAAGCCATTATCTAAAGAAAAAAAACTCTTAGACACAAGTCCGTCTGGGGGAGGAAAAAAAAAACCTTTTTATGGAGGTTCTTTTGTTTGAAAGGAAAAAAAGAGGAAGAAAACCGTGTACTTTTTCTGACTGAAATGAAAGAAAGGAAGGAGGGGTTAAAAAAAAATCAGCTCGTCTGTAATTGAAGTCTGCAATGTGCGATCCTCCAGCACTCTGCCACCAGACCATTATTTCATTAGAAGGGATGTCGCTCCGTCGACCAGAAAAAAAAAAAAGAAAAACAAGACACATAATCAACCCTGCAATCTCCGAGCTGACACGCACACAAAACACGCAGAGTTGACTCAACATTTGGGGCCAAAAATGGCGTAAAGAAGGGAAAAAGCAGATCGAATTTAAAGGTTTCAGATGGGACAATGTCTTTGAGAGAGAGAGAGAGAGAAATATCAGCGCTTTTCTGTCCAAAAAACTGTGACAGTGCATCAAAACGTTCCCATTTCGGAGACAATGCTGACGATTACACGTAAATGGAACAACAAATAAATCAACATGAACATGTTGGTAGACGTATAATGATTCAAGACTATCTGATGCTTCTGACAAACACCTGAAATGTCTCAAGTCCGGCGGTCTGAGCCCACGACCTGCGGTGGATTCCACGTCGGAAACTTATGCGAGGAAATATATTCTTTGACGAATAACTGAGGGACAAATTAAAAATGAACCAGTGTAAAAGTGTTTTAATGAGATGTTTGTTTATTATAAGCCTTTAAAACAGGAACATTTTGAAAACATTTTTTGTTCTGGACAGGTTTTTGTGAAACTAAACCAGAACTTTTCGTGATTCACAAAGTTGTTTTAATTTTTTGTCAATTTAGGCTTAAATAAAAAACAGAAAAACCTTTTAGCCAAATAAATACGTAACAGATTTACGTCACTAAATCAGAAAAATCACAGTAAAGGTATACTAACCTACTGAATAAGAGAGGCATTAAACAACCACAGATGGTTAAAGGATAAACACCACCTGGGAAACCCTGCCCATGTCTCATCAGACACTAAACCCGGTTCTAAAGCGAGGATTCCCAAAGCTGGGCTCGGGACCCCCGCTGTAGACCACGAAACATCAAGTGAGGGTCCACAGATGATTTCCACAAGTCAGATTTAAATGTAAAAATGCTCACTCGTGGCATAGTTTCATCATAATTGTTACAAAGCACAAATACAGTGGCCAGAAATTAAAACTAGTATCGCAGTTGATGAGGTATTCCTTTTTTAATGAGGTTATTTGCAAAGTTTCTATATTTAAACTGGGGTCACAAGCCTGTGCTATTGCTAGCTGTAAAAGCTGTATTTACTTTACAAAACTGGACATATTTTAAACTGGCGTGCTGAGTTGAATAAGATCAAATAAATTCAAAAAAGTTAAAAAACAAAAACAACTGGACTTCTATTCTATTCTATTCTTCTATTCCAGTTGTTTTTGTTTTTTAACATTTTTGAATTTACCATGGCCTGGATGACTGAGAATCTACACCAGCATAAGATCAAATAAACTCACAAAAGCACTATTTGACCAGAAGCATTCAGCTGAATAAGGTATGGGATGCAGACGATCTAGAAGTAAGGAAAGACGCGAGAAAGACGCCCTGACGTCATTTTCAGAGAACGTTTAATGATAACTGCATCCTCCGACTTAGACCTGACTGCCGAGTACCTGGAGGTTTCACACAGAAGCAGCTAAATCCCTCCAAAGCGGTGTTTTTTTTTGCAGAAAAAACACTGATACTGTAGTTCTGCCCCGTTGAGTTATTTTAATACGTCCTGGCCGTCACTCGGCAGCGTCTTATCAGAGCCGGCGCTCTGCAGCGTGTGTAATCTCTGCGCTCGGGTGTAAACAGCAGCTTGTTGCGTTGCCTCTGTAATTAGGAAACTAAAACTGTGCAAAAGCACTGAACGCGTCGCTCGCGTCTTGCTTGCCCACGTTCCGCAGGCGCTGGGAGAGCTCGGCTTTGTCCCCGCGCCGGCGTGTGCCACGTGAACTGGAAAATGGAAAAAAAAAAATATATAACTAGCCAAACAGATAATGATATTTACTACTGATTGCGTGCAGCAAATAAGACTGTGTGCTGCCGTGATGCGCACGCCAGCGCGCCGCAGTGAGGCTGCTGATTAGATTTGGGGCTCTGTGGTGCCTGGACGCCGCGCAGCTTTAAAGGATTCAACAGTGCTCGTCGTGGAGAAAGGATGAATGCCATATGGGAGAGGCAGAGCAGGCACAAACCCACCCGTGTGTACGCACGTCCTATATATACATGCAATCTTACCAACCCACACACACACACACACATATATACATGTGCATATTAAAACAAAGCCAGGAGAAAGAAAACCTCCATCTCCTCCTCTTTCCTTTGAGATTTAATCCACCGGGAGAATGTAAGTAAATACCAGCAGCCCCTATCAATTAGAGCAGGCTCGGGCCAAGAAACCCTCATGATAGTAATGCATCGGTCTCTCTCTCACACACGCACACACACACACACACACACACCCACACACAACACCAAGAAGCAGAGAGCTCCGGTCTTTTCCTGTTAACATATGACTGCATAACAATCCAGATAATGTATACAGGAGTTCAGGAGTTCAGAACAGGCCTCTGATCTTTTTGTAAACGGAGACGGTGAAAATGGAAAAAAGAACGAAAAAAAAAAAAGGTCTTCCTCCGCTCCGGCGGCGGGTGAAAGAATATTCTCCTGTGACGGACAGGACTGCGTTAGCATGGAGGTTGGTGTTAACATGCCTGAGACTCGGTGTGACATCGGAGGGAGGACTGCAGAGGGAGGAGAGCGGGGGAGAGAGGGGGGAGAGGTTAATGCGCTCGGGGAGGGCGAGGGGCACACTCTGAAATCCGCCATGACGCTGGAGCTGACACAAAACTGAAGTCTGTGGGCCGCAGGAGGAGCTGCGTGGGGAAGAGATGTCTTTGATCCCGCGGGAGAACAAAAAGAAAAGAGAAACCTCAAAAGTATAAATTCACTCTCACCTTTAGCTGCGGCATCACAGCAAAACGTAACCACAGGATGTGTCCCCAAAACCCACAAACTTCAATCGCGCACCAATCTTTGAAAATGTTTCCTGATGCAGTGTTCATCAGGAAAGACGTGTTTTAATTAATACTGTCACGCTTCTGACGCACACCTTATGAGAAAAATACAAAATGACAGAAGATGGTACACATTTTGAACTAAAAATAATCTCTTTTTTTTTTTTTTTGCAACATTAGACTCATTTATTTGCTTTGTTTTGACAAATTTCTTGTCCTACTTTTCAAAAGGTAAAATAAAAAAATGCAAATAAGAACTGAAGCTGTCATCCAGCGCTGCGGAAGTATAACACTTTAATTTATGGATTCTTAATTTAAAACCCACAAATAAAAAATAAAACTTTGACCGAACGCCAGAGCAGTTATTGGTTACGTGCCACATTTCACCCAGAAGAAGAAGAAGAAGAGGCTGCGAAACGTAAACCGCAGCTAGGGAGACACAAAGGAAGCACTTGGCTCCGTGGCCTTTTGGAAAAACACACAAGGAAACGGGGTCAAAGTTCAGCCAGAGTTTAAAGTGACACTTAACTCCCTTCAGATACGAAGACTGTTGTTTCCGTCACTTTCTGACTCCTCGGCCTCTTTAAAGATTTAACAGTTTGAATTAGTTGCCATGTTGGAAACAGGAAAAAAAAAAAAAAAAAAAAGCACCAAATATTTTACTTTTAACTACATTTAACCCTGCAATCCAGCAACCAGCTGTATGTACGCATGTAGAACCATACAAAGATAAAAGTGACTCTTTTGAATATGTGAAAAAAAGCAGAAGTGGAGAAATAAAAAGGACAAACGGGGCACAGCCACTTCCACGCGCCTCCCGTCTGGTCTCTCTATCAGCTCGCTGCTGCGTTTGTAAAGCTTGTACAGTTTTAAACATGCGATTAGGTGCGCCCGGACCCGCCTCTTAGCCTTCCTTTAGTCTGTAAGCGTGCTTTCTAACAAAAAAAGAAGATTAAAAATTGCCTTGACACTTTGAACGAAGTTCAACAGATTTCAAGACCAATGAATGGACTCTTTATTTCCAAGAAAAAGTCTATTAAGCTGATTTCTCGCCAAAAAGGACAAGCAGGGAAAGATCGGAGAACCTTGAAAAATTCTACTCGCCATTTGTTGCCGCGACCGGGACGACTCCTTTCATTTAGCGACAACTATAAACGGCCCATACACGTGTTTATTCCTCACAGGGCTGTGATAATGTGTTTACAGTCTGTACCGGCGGGGTTAATAAGGTGGTCCCACTCGTCTCAGACATGTCCACTACAGGCGGATCGATGTCCCCCGTCCATTTTATACCAGTTGCCACCGTTGCAGAAAGACTAGCCCGACGCGTGTTAACGGACTTCTCCACAGCCACGTAAACCCTCCAGGGTCAGAGGAGAACCGAGGATCTAAAAACTAATCAACCAACATTCGTTATGTGACGAGGAGAACCATTCCTTGTATTTTCGCTGCCGCCGAGAAGACCAAACTCAAACCAAAACAGACATTTTCAGTCACCGCAAACGGGAGAAATTCACAAACATCATGCTGCAGAGTTTAGACGAAAGTGATAGATTTAATTTTTAAACCGATTCCTAATATGGACCAAACGCCAACATCTGGATGTGATTAATAAAGTCAAAATCACGCAGACTTTTGAGGACATTTTGTTTCAGCAGTCTTGGTCTGAAACAAGATCTGAGGACATCTCGACACAGCTGTTGGTGTCTGGGATCTGAGAATGATCCCCCCGCCTTATAACACAGCCGATACTTTTAGTTTTAAGCAATTTCACGTAGTTTTCCGAATCACTGCATTCAGCTACCACACCATCTCTCAGTCAGTAGTTTTAATACAAACTACATATATAATCTTTTAAAGAGTAATCTTAACATGTGACTTATAAAAAACTGAAGGCTTTTGCACAACAAACAAAGCAGCACATGTACCATAGTGTATGTATTTGTACCAAAGATTTGGGGTACAAGTAATTCAGTATGGCATGAAGTCAGTTTTGTTTGAAACTTGTACAAACGTTCACGTGCAGAGCTCTACGGTTTTTAAAGAAGGTGGCCCATGAAGCAACAGCATACCAAAAGAGGATGGAGAACACAGACAGAGCAGAGCTCGAGGATCCCCACAGGTCTGCCGTTTGGGAACATTACGGTTTCTGAGTCAACTACGGCGATGGCAGAGAAGGAGAAAATTGGTTGAACAACAGCTTTACGTTGGCATTAGGTAGGTAGGTGGCTCCATGTGGAAATTAATCATCCACTTGAAACAGAATTACCCAAATGGAAAAGTAACTGATGCAAAGAAAAAAAAGGGCAAACCTGCCTGCCTGTAGCATTCAACCAAACTCATAACAGACACCAGAGGTTTTCATAGCAGGAGACCTATTTTCCACACAACTAATACCGTCACGTCCCAAAGTTCACTCTCCTCAGTGTTTTAGCCAGCTTTAGACAAGCAGGTACAAGCTCCAGCTGTCCCAGACTTAACCAAAGCTTCTGCTGTATGTGTGCTTATATTCAATTCAAGGATACTTTATTAATCACCAAGGGAAATTAAATGTTGTAGCTCATAATCTTGGTTTCGTTAAAGAGCTGTTATAGATGCTGATGGCTGTGGGCAGGAAGGATCTCTCCTCCCGATGTGTCCTCGAAGAGCTCCACCGGGTGAGCCTCGCTGGCCTCCTGGGGAGCCATAACAGCTGAGCTCTGGAAGCTCAGGTCAGTCTTGAAGTCCTGGGCGATCTCCCGGACCAGGTGCTAGAAGGGCAGCTTCGGGATGAGCTGCTCGGTGGTACCGAGCCTGTAGCGGTGAGGCTTCTTCACTCCGCCGGTGATCGGGGCACTCCTGCGGGCGGCTTTGGTGGCGAGCTGCTTCCTGGGAGCTTGGTTCTGGCCATGACTGGACTTCAGGGTTCTTCACATTTAACACTTGTTGTCATGGTTAGGCATCGTAACAAAATGTCCAAAAGTAAAAAAGATTTCAGTAAAAATCCTTCCAGCTGCACAGCATCCAATACCAGAGGAAATAATGATTTCCAAAAAAAGTGATTTACAACAAGAAAAAAAAGAGGAATAACATTTTCAAAAGCAATATCTCAGAGTGAATGGAACAGAGCTACTCCAACATGCAGCCACCTCGAGCGCCGCAATTCTAGGATATTCATCTCTTTATTGCCTTTAATGTAACTGGACTGAAAACATACCCAACTTCAAAAGATTCGTACCAAACAGGGATTTCTGCGTACCGTTACAACTCTAATGTGCTGAAAAAAAGACTTGCTGAGTGAGTGGAAATATAACTCAAAGGCACGTCCACTTAATAATATAAATAAATAAACAAACCAAACATTAGGAGATGGTGAGAGCTTATTTATGTCGTGATAGCGTAGCTAAAAGCTTTTAATTGAAGTTCGAACTCTGTACTTTCACCCTGAGATTTTGAGTACTATGAACCACAAAAAAGGAGGGTTTCGGTACATGTTCCAGTTATTACCTCCCCCAAGGATAGCAAGGCCACCTGATTTTTATAACCTCATCCAACACAACATGTTTTGATAAATCTTTCAAAGACAAATCCAACGCAATTTGAATTTTTAAAATCGCTCCACTGGTTACCAACTTTTTGTCAAAAACGGATCATCAGAATGGGTCTAAATGAATCCAGTTCTTAAACAGGCAGCGACAGGAAGTCCTGAGTTTAACTTCCTGGATCTTCTGTTCTCACGCCGGGCCGAAGCTGAGGAATCGCTCTGATTGGCTGGAAACTTTCAGGTTATTCCCTCGCAGATAACACACGAGCAAAGCAGTCCAAAGTGCCAGCTCCCACTCGGCTCTTTGCTGACGTTTGTCATAAAATGTTTCATTTCATCTGAGCTGAGAAATGGATGAATGAATGAATGAATGAATGAATTAGCTCGATCACTGCCTGACCCAGTCAGCTATAGCGCCACCGTGCGTCGTTTATTTAAAGGATTAAGAACATAAAGAGGATGGACGGGTTGGGAGAGGACAGGTGGACTTGCTACCAAGGAGCATCTGTTTGTTTGTCTGTCTGAGAACAAGATTACTCTAAATGTTCGGAACAGAAATGACGTTTTCAGGAAACGTCAAACGTGGTACATGGATCCGGTCAAAGGTCAAAGGTCAAGGTCACAGGTGACCTTGCACTCTAACTGCAGCAGTGTAATGTAGGGATGTCAAACTGCACACCTTATGGGTGAAGGATGATGCCCATTGATTTCAAGGTCACAGGTGACTCCTTGGTTAAAACCGTGTCTGTGCTCCAGCAGGTGACCCTTTGTTACGGCTGCCAAGGAAGTTATGGTTTCAGTTGTGTTTATTATTATGCTTCTAGTTCTTTTTTTTTTTTTTATTTGTGCTTTCTTTACTCAGGTTAGCTTATTAACAAGACATAAAAACAAGGATCTTGTGCCTTGCTGTAAAGGTGAAATGGCATGATTTACATACTGTTTCTGACATAACAAACCCTGTTAATATTCGTTGCCGCTCCTGGTATTTGAGTGAGGAGATGTAATGCAACTGCAGCATAATTAGATGCAGATTTTCCTCCCGTTAGACAGCTTGTGTCAAACATTAAAAACACACGCAGTCGGTTTAAGATCAAGTCAGACTTAATCGGAGCAGAGCAGTACAAGTTGACCGAGGTTGACAATCAGACGATAAACGGGTGTAAATGCACATCTGTGCCTAATCATCCCTTCATCAGCGTAACGCAGCTCGACGGTTACGTGGCCGGCGCGCGGCAGCAACGGAAAAACTCAATCCCAAATGGAACCGGAGTCAAAACCAGTTCATCTTCCTCACAAAGGGCTCGTACTGTCTTTATTGCTCTTTCAGAAGAAACATCAAAACACAATGCTTCCCATTTCCTCCGTCTATAACCTCTGCATCGCCCCCACCACCACCACCACCCCCGCACCGCTCGCTCTTCCACGGCGCAATACCATTTCTCCGAGAGGCGCGCGGCGCGAGCGCCTCTCTTATCTTCTGCGTTTCAGCTGTCTGCGCTAATTCAATAAACTTCAGAGGAACAAAATGAACACAGGAATAACAGGGAGGGAGGGGGGTGCTGGGGAGAGAGAGAGAGTCAAAGGTGGGAGACTTGAACGAGCAAACAAGAAAACCCAACAGGAATCTGGGCCAAAGGGTACTGCAGAAATATATATATATATATTAAAAAGAAATCCACACAGGGAGGGAAAATTAAAAAGTAGCACATTTTAAATAAATTCACACCAGAATTGATTTTCAGGAGTGGTGAAAGATGGCCTTGTGCTTAGACGCCCTCCCTCCCAACCCCTCTCCACCGTGCTGTTCAGCTGGTGCGTGTCCTCCTCATCCCTCCCATAATGGCACAGTGCAGCGCACACAAAGGCTGCGTCGGAATATCAGCGCCGGAGGAACCTTCCGGCGCTGCGCTGGGAAATAAATTGCTTCTGTTAATGCCCCTTTCATTATGGCACAGCCCTTAATTGTGCTGCTGACAGTCTGCCTGGCTGCAGGGCTGATGGGGAGAGAGGATAAGGCCAAACCCCCCACCCCCCACCCCCCAAACAACCGGCAGAACGCAGGAAGAAAAAAGGAGGCGGAGGGGCGGGGTGGTTCACCTGGAGTGAGCGGGACTCTACGTGCGCCAGTCAGCGCTGCTGTCACTTTCATTTAGCAGCAGATGCGGTTGATAAGACGTTATATATTTAAAAAAAAAAAAAAAAAAGTTTGAATAGGATTTTTTTTCCTTAACCAAATCCACCAATGATTTAAAATGAAACGCCTAATATCACTTAGCCGTGGCAGCCATGTTGAACTGTGCCGCCTCTAAAAGTTAACGAGCTGTAGACGTCCATCCAGCTGTTTTTTCCTGAAAGTTTCATTAAAAACCGTCCACCGGTTCATAAGATATTTTGCTAACAGACGAGAGTTGACTCCAAATACTTGGTGGCGAAATTGTGAACACAGATCTTGTGTTAGCGCTCAGTGTCAGCTACACCCACGCCACATTGTAGGTCAATACCTGTAAAACTGAGTTAGAGACATAATTGTGTTTTTTAAGTTTAATTGGCTGTGGCGGCCATGTTCATCCAGTGATTACTCCCTGAAAGTTTGATTAAAATTTCTGGTGTAGTTCATGAAATATTTTGCAAACGAACAAACACACGTAGACAGCGGGTGCTAACAATTTCCAAGCGAGTGGCCTTGCCTTCAAAAACTTTTAGTAAACATTTGAGGCTTTTTAAGGAACAGGCTAAATGCAGTAAAATATATTTCTGAAATTTCTACAGCACAACAAATTTTAGAATAAACAAAACCTGATTCTTTATTCCTGATTATGTTTGAGAAGTTTCAGTCAAGAAGGTGAAATTTACCTCCAAGGAAAAGAGCGCACAAATGGAAGAGAGCATCTATGGTAAAAAAAAAAAAAGGGAAATAAGTTGTGAGTAAAGCCAAACTCAGCATACTTTAAACTGCATCGATAAGACTTGTCATCTTGAGAAGCTGCAGGCTCACAGTGCTGTTCTTCCATTTCATGGCAGACAGGAAGTGACATCATCAGGAAATGGTGCCCTGCCACGTCAGGTTTGAAGGGCTTTAGGAGCCAAAATTGCAAAAAAAATCAGAAGAATTAAATCTTTAAAAGAAAGAAAAACAAAACAAAGCCAGATCTGTCCAACGTCAGCCATGACTTAACCTCGCCCCGCCCCGCCCTGCCCCACCCCACACCGTCACCATCAACATCAACTCCAGCGCCGTGATCCTGCCAGGCACCAGCAGCGGGTCAGGGGTGGAGGGGGGAACTTAATCAAGGGTTTTCGTGTTACAGAAAACCCCTGGGCCCACGCTGACACGCTGACAAGCAGCGGCAGGCCGACGGAGAACAAACGGCACCAAACGGGACCGGATATTGGTTCTGAAGAGAGCTAAAGCTGGACGGGAAAGACGTGGTCGCATAACAAACCACGAAAAAATTACTTTATACAACTTTGATTTCCTAAGCCTGCATTTCCAGACTACTTCTAGACAAATGCTTTACAAGTAACCTGAAAACAATGCATTAAATACTCCTGGTTTGAGAAATAAATTTACAAAAAAAGAGAAACGTACCATAACGCTAAACTCAAAGTGAGTTTTTGGTCCAATAGTACTGCAAGTATTGCTGGAAGCTTCTGTTTATTTCACTGAATGATACGTTTTATGATGTAATCACATTTTTTTAATCTAATAAGTGTCTTGCAATACTGTGGAGTAAGAAGATTTGAACAATTCAGCAGTGAAATAAACAGATTTCTTCAGCATTAACAAATCTGAACTGAAAATACAGCAACACGTTTCAGTTCAGAACAATCAAAAACTTTATTAGGGTCTTTAAGTCATTTATCAACTAAAACAACATACCTGTTCAGTTTTAAATCCAAGTACCTTATATGTGGTTCTTATTTTATAAAAGAACAGCTTTTTTATAAAGTGAAAGTGCTTCAAAGATAAGCTGAAAAATCAAACTTATAGGTTACAGTACATAAAATATAGCATAAAATGACTAATTGTGTCCTATTTGACTAGGAGGAGGACGCTGAAGTCTTTTCTACCTGCTGTTTTGTTGACGATGACTTTTTTCCTCACCGGAAGTTCAGCTGAACGGGCACAACCATGTTCTAGTCAAGGTTTAGTCATTTCTACAACAGAACATCTCATCCTACATAAACTGCTTTCAAATAAACGCGTTAGGCTAACGTCGCTCGCGTCCAGATTTTGCTCGATCACATCTTTGTATTGACAAATTCAGCGACACTTTGGGTTGAAATAAATTCCATTTTTTAAACACGCAAATCTGTGACTTTCGTCCTCTCTCTTTAAAACACATAAATAATTGGTTCCTATATTAATTTGTGCCCATTTCATGTGCTCATTTGTATACCTGTAAAATACTTAGGATTTACTCATCAGCTTTAGTCCATTTTTACTGGGTTCATCAGGTTAAAACTGGATGGAAACAGAGTCTTTATTAGGCAGCTGCAGCTCAGGAGCTAAAGTCACGAACCAATCAGAAAAGTCCATTTATCAGTTTCAAAGACCCACTCTTCCAGCAATCCACTGAGTCAAGAAAAGCTGTAAAAACCCCACTGGCTTTGAGTAGTCAACAAGTCCGGAAAATAAAACACAATAAAGAAAGCAGCTTATTTAGTACTTTTGCGACAAAAAAAATGTGACAAAATTCCCTGTTATTCTAGCCTTTTTGAATCAATAAACAAATCGGAGACACACAGGGGGTAAAAACCCCTCGAGGCCCGAGGTCAGGCTGGCGACAAATCCGAACCACGTGTTCCTAAAAGAAAACATGAAGGTGAGGAAGCAGCGGGGAACCCTGTTCTGAAAGACCCAAATGTGTAAAAGGTTACGGGACAAAAATCAGAAACATATTTCAGTTCCTGCAATTGGGTTGTCAGATTTCACTTCAACACGTTGTTTTTCTTTTAAATCCTTCAACGATGAGCTAAAACAGACACTGGATAGAATTTCGATATCTATAACGTGGACGTGTACAGGGTCGGACTTAAATACTTTCAACAGGTAAATTAGAAGCAAAAAAAAAAGGTAAATTTCAAAACGTTTCTGTCTTGTTGGAGTTTCTGTGTAGAGCTTTGCGTTGTGACGCAAAAACTCCGGTAAACTCCAGTGAGTTTACGGGAACATAATGTGAAATTACTGCCCTGTGGTTCACTATCCTCAGCATTCAAATTCATCCTCAAAATTTCTTTTTTTTTTCCCCATTTCAAAAGAAAAATAAAAAAGAAGAAGAAGAAAATGATGCCGGTATGTGCTTCATTTGGTGTGTTTGTCATGAGATCAGAATGTTCATTTAAGGAAAAAGTTAAGGAAAATTATAGGAACAAAAAGACCACTGACTTTATTTACATTTTACACAACATCCCAACTTTTTTCAGAGATGGGGTTGTGGTTTGACAAACTGGGGCCCTGTTTACTCGTGACCGATCTCCTGGAAATGTTAAAAATTTTGAAATTGGAAAAGAGTTGCACCTTTTTCTGCTGTGCTCGTTGAATCAGTAGTTTCCACACCAGGCCACCAGGTGGCGCTTACACACTCACGTGACCAGACACTACAGCCTCTCCAGCATGGAAGCAGTTCCATCCAAAGCGGTGAAACACATGAAGATTTGGACTTACAGTGAGGTGGGGTTGAAAGGGGTGAGCAGCATAAACAGCTCTGTTTGTTTACTCGTGCATGTGCAGAACAGCTATTAACTGCGGTCGTCTGCGGTGCTCATATGTTGAGGCTTCCTTTGAAATGGGAATGGGAGGGGCTCCACCCTGAGACCTGGGCTCAGAAAGCACCCGTTTCAGAGGGTACGAGCTCTGTTGTCATGTACGCGAACGGCTGAACCGCAGAAGAAATCCTACGGATCGACACAGAAACGGAGTAGTGTAAAGTGTCAGAGAATTGGGTCGCTGTTGTTGTGTACACGGACGGCTGTACTGCAGCATAAATGTCACGGTTTTGCTGAAAAGCAGCTTTGTGTTGACAGCCAGCAGGTACAGTATTCACCTTTGGCAGAGGTCTTGAGGTGGTACTTTCGCCGACGCGCCACCCTCGGCTCCCTTCCGGTCCTTTAACCCCAGGGGAGGGAGAACTCCGAAAATTTACCCTTTAAGGCTGACGCTACAAAAGTGCTGCAGTTTAGCTACTTATTCTAATAAGGCAGAGAATTAGTACAAGGACTTATGTAGACAACAGCTTATGGATGAAGTGGAAGAAGCTAAGGAAACGTTGATTCATATAAACCTTAGGCTCCGCCCCTTACAGAGGGCAGGCTCAGCCTCACGTGTGATCAGTAACTATGTGAAGCCAAAACTGGCTTTATTTGGATCAAACAAGTGATTCTGTGGGTGTAATGTAACCTTTGCATGTAAGCATATGGTGCTAAAGCAGAAGATAGCTTTCAATATGGCAAAAAGCTTCAGACAGCCATAAATAGCCTTGATTTATCCATCTTTAACACTTAATTTTACTTTAGGACATATCTAACAGTGCTTTTAGAAAGTTCCTGTCTGTACGAAGATTTAAGTGTGTGACCATTATAACAGAGATGATCAGTTTAAGCCGTACTGACAATCAAGGTTTATAGCGACGCAAGATCATTGGGAAACGTTCAAATGTCTTCTCTTATTGTGGTAGCGTTGGTCGATTTTAGCTGGCGTCAGTGCTGGGGAATCTTGGGACTTGTTCTGATGCTGTGCAGTAATACAGACACTGTGACACCATGTGACAGGCTCCAGAGTGTAAAGTTGTAAAGCATAGGTAAAAAAACCCAACTTGGACCCTCATTGTTGGCCCGATGCCAGATTAAACAGAAGATGTCCACGTTCCCATCTGAAAGTCGCTCGTTTTTAGGAGTTACATTGCTAATTATTTGTGCACGTAAATGTTCAAAGCTGGCGCCGGGCGCGAGGACGGGGTTTGACTTCTTCATGCACAATGTGATACAAGTGGAGCAGCAACCTTTCCTGGAGTGGGAGAGATGACGCTTTCTGGTTACATGAGTAAAAAAAAGCTCCAAATGAATTATTTAAATCTGTGCTACATGGTTCTTTTTTTTATTTTTATTTTTGCCAACCTCATGTTAGCAGTTTGGAAGGATGGGGTCCTAACCTGCAACCTTCCTGAGTGAAGAAGCACCACGGCTCTCTGTGGATCGCCCATGACTCGCGCTTACATCACAGAGAACAAACACGAACCCTGGTGGGACTTGAACCGACAGCCTTTGAATCGATTCTTTCCTTGTCCTAACACGAGTTCAGCGTGCCGTTTGCTGCACCGCAGAGCGTGCGCGCGCCGCAATGACAACGCTCCGCTCAAATTATCCTCGGAAGGCCTCCTGCCACACTCCCCGACATGCCGAGCACCCTTCCCCTCCTTCTAATATCTCCCCCCCGACTCATTTATTAGGAGCAAAAAGGAGGGCTTCATTCCTCTATGAGCTCCTCTCACCGTGACGAAAACACTTGGAAAACAATCCCCCTACGCCACATTTAAACTCCCGAGAAAAGAACGCACGGCCCACAGAAAACTACCCTCCAGGAGCTGGTTCATAAAAACGCCGGATGAAGTTGAAATTATTTGGACGCCGACCGCGTCATCAGGATGTGATTAATGCATTCAGGCTCCACATTTATTCGGATGGTGGTAGTAATTAACCAGGCGTCGTTACGAGAGGCGGTTGTGTTGTGTCTTCACATTAAGAAGACGTGATGAGCTTAGGAAAATACTATTAACAATAATCATGTCTGAGAAATCTAAAAAATGGAAAGGAAAACAATTTGACAACCATGTTCTCAGTACATTTTAGTACTCTGGGTTTCTAGTTTTTGCAAGTGACACCTCTATAAAATAATATATATATATATAAAAACATGTTGGTTATTTGGGCTGTAGCTATAGAAAACACAAACTTATCTTCATCTGCAGTAATTATTCTAAATATTAAAAAAAAAAACAGCATCTTAAATTAGCAGTACTTTGTGCAAAAAGATCAGTTTATTCCTTTATTCCTAGAAAACTAGGCTATGTGGCAACAACCAAGCAAAACATTATAATGTACAGATTTCTTTCTCTTTTTTAAGTTTTACTAACAAAAAATAACCCAAGTCTTACAAACCTAGTACAGCACATTAGCCTCCATTGATAATTCAGCAGCTCTGTTGGACCACACGGTGCACAATTTATCTCGAAATTACAGAAATTACCACTAAAAGGTGTTCGTATTCTGTAGTTTAATACAACCCCCGAGTAAAGGAGCGATGGCACCTGTGGTTTAAATCAACCACAAAACACCCCTGTGTAATCTAATCTGCCTCACTTCATTAATTCTACCGTGTTAAACGTTTGGATCGGCTTTCTAAAACGCCTACAATTTTTTCCCGAACCGAAACAAAGTCATCCGTTCGCTGAAAACCTGCGGACAGCTCAGCCGGCACCGTTGGAAATCTGAAAGAAGATCCAACGGTTGTTCCTTCCAATTTCTAAAAAAAGTTGGAAGGAACCACCCCCCAAAAAAAACAAACAAAATTGAGACAAAAGAGAAAAAATGAAATCAGATTATTTGAAGATGAATAGCAGGCTGTTGAAGATTGTAATGGGCTGTTTGAAAACCGACTCGTTTAAATAATTAAAGAAAGAAAAAAACACACACACACACACAACAGGCTAATTGACCATGAAAATAATCATTAGCTGCACTTCTACTAGGATTCAATTCCACAGGGAAATTCTTTTCCAACGCTTGAGAACGAAGCTGAAAGGAATTACATGCTTAGTTCAAATGTTTATATGAAAATATTGTAAGCGGCGTTCCCAGCCAACCCCTTTTTGCTGTTCAGGAACAAGATTCGGAAACACTAAAAGGCTTTTTTTTTTAAATTATTATTCAAGATGACTTTTGTGCGTTCAGTCTTGGCCAAAATCCTGCTCGGTTGTCGTGAAAGAGCCCCCCGACTGGAAGCATGTGCTCCCGAGTTGCTGAGCGTTTCATTTCGCGAGAAGACGACGAGGGGAGAGGGGGGCAGAAGAGGGGGGCAAAAACACAGACGGCGCATGAAAAAATAAACCAAGGCTGGACGGAGGCTGCCGCTCACTTACAGCCACGGACAGAGACGTCCTGCGCTTGTAAGAAAACCCGCTCTGACTTCAGGGTCACGTTCCAAAGAAAAAAAAAAAAAAAAAGACCTTGTAACTGCCACTGTATGTGTGTGTGTGTGTGTGTGTGTGTGTGTGAGCTTTACATGCATGTTTACATTTCTGGTTCACAGAGCCATACCTTGCTGTGCCCCTCCGGACAAATCTCAATATTCTGTCCAGGAGAGAGACGGGGGGACATTAGAGCTGGGATTAGATTTCAAAAAGCAGGCAAGCAGCCTCGGGTCTTTTATTTGCTGTCAGACACGCTGCGTTTTTATTTCTATCCAAAATGCTGCAAATGCAAGCTGGATCATTATCTCCGAAATCTAAACAAGCCTTTACTTTCCTTGAACAGAGCTCTTATTATATAAACTCTTAAATATAGTGTGTGAGGGGGGGATGGGCTCAGAGAAGTGTCTGTGTGTGTGCGTGTATGTGTGTGTGTCATCACAAGGCTCCTAGTTTGAGTTTAAGAATGACAGGGTAAAACACTGCAGGCTCTGTGGAACCCAGGAAACGGCCTAATATATTTATCCAAACACATATCTGCTGAGGCCCCTCAGCTTCAAAACATCCCCCTCTCCGCAGCGGCTTCACCTCCGAAAAACCCACCACCACTTCGAAAGGGGGAAAAAATATACACAACTGCACAAAAACAGGAAGAAATGGATTCCAAGTTGATCAGCTGCGACAGGTTTGAGGAAAGCGTGTTTCTGCGCACCGCTCGCTCCTTCGTGGTTTTATTACACCAACTACTGCTGATTTGATGTTTAAATACATCCCCTTTTATTAAAGCACCTAATAACCACTCGTTTACGGCTCAAACCCGAAGGCAGCACCGTCCGCAGTCCGCTTTTATTTGTTGCCGTCTGCAATAAAACCAAACCGTCTCCAGATGACGCTGCGCTTTGAGAATCAAATGTTTTCCGGATGGTAGAAAAAAACCACACTGACCCGTTTTTTCTTTTCTTTTTTTCTTTCCCCCACCACGACTCTGCTTGTTTCTGTGTTTTTCTCCAAAGAGGCTTTTCTGCCAGATATGTCAGCCAAAGACGTACGAAAAAAAAAAAAAATACACATCCAGAGCTGAGTAGTGAAAATTTCAGCATAGATGGATTTCCTTCGTCAAAAAAGAAGCTGAGGGTGTTCAGGTTAATCCTGTGCTTTTGGCCCTTGTTGTTGCCCCCCCCCCCGACAGAACACAAACTGAGAGGTTATTCTGTCTCATTTCCCTGACACTCGCAGCACTGGCACCACCGTTTGCAGCAGAGGACTCCCCCAAAACAACAAGAGGCACGGCTGTGAACTCTTCCAACGCCGGGAGGACGGTAAGAGCCCAACGTGGCTGCTTGCATAACTCCATCTCCCTAAAAAAATCTTGTTTATAAAGGACAGACAGAACTGTGGGAACCTCTGCGTTGAAGAACGCCAAAAACCTAAATAAATAAACGCAAAGATGAAACTCGCGCCGCAGGTTGATTCGTCAGAGTTGACCTCCAACTCCAGTTGACTCCAAGGCTGTCTAAGAACAGTGTTTACGTATCTTTATTATCCGAGTCTGCAGTGCTTCTAACTTAGTTCCGCTTGGTGCCTCTTCCTGCATCCTGAACGCACATGCAGTCAAACTGAAAGCTTCCCACAGGCTCACACACATCAACTAACATCAATGCAAAACAAACCTCCACTCCCCATTTCGTCTAGTTTTCTGTCGTTAGAAGGCACATTTATCTTTAATGTCAGCATGATCACAGGTTGCCAAATCATGTACGTTTGACTGTGATTTGCAAGAAGAAGTCACACTTTGTGAAAACGACAATTTTGCTCTTAAGGCTGCAAACCACAGAGCCCCTTTTCGTCACGACTTCCGCCATTTTTACATCTCTCTGATGCCTCTGCATTACCGGACTTTTTAATGAGAAGTGTCAAGCTGCTCTAAAACAAATGAAACTTGACACGCTGTATTTCATTATCTGGCCCGGGCGTTGTTTTATTTTTTTTCTTCTTCATTTAAATCATCCTTAAGCGTCGCCTCGGTGATACAGATAATTAAAGAGAAACGGCGCGGGGGGCGTGGGGGGGAGCTCCCAGTTTAACCCAGTGTGGTGAATGAAAACAAAACAAAACAAAAACCATCTCAAGCCTGCTCAAATAACTTCAAACTGTACGAGGACACGCAGTGAGCCGCGGCTCCGTGGTAATAAAAACATGATGATGAGCGAGGGCCGACGGGTCGCGGCGCCCTGACCTACTAATGAGAGGCCGAGCGTAGCCGCGTCCGACGAGAGCAACGCTCTGTAACTGCTCTGATAAATGAATAAATAGACGGCTGTAATGCAGCGGGCTACGTCTCAATAACAACCTGGGGTGAAGGTAACGGCACACAGACACATGACAGGAAGACAGGGAGAAAAAAATAAAATAAAAAAGTCAGAAAAGCTTTGGCTCATATCTGTGTAAACCACTCGCTTTTATCTCCCATATAATACCCTTGAATGTTCGAGCGTTTCGTACGGCTTTAAAGCCTCTGCTTCTTGTCGAACTTCGTCTTTTTTGTACGGATTTTACACCCGAGTCTGTTAAATCAAAGGACACATAATTTCATCAACAGAGTCCTAAATCAGCCTGCTTCTACCTCAGCATGTCAACAAATCAGTGATTTTTTTTTTAAACTGTTGGGCCAGCAAAAGTTCAGAAGTTTTGAAAAGTTGGTGCGAAACGTGTCAGACAGCAGAGTCCAGACGTACGAAACGCATTTACTGAGCAGGAAGCCGGCGCTGCGGGTGTGTGTGCGTGTGCTCTTACATGTGGACGTGTGGAGGTTGGAAGCGGCTCTGGTTGATGTTGTAGTGCGTGAAGGCCTGCGTGGGGTTGGAGCTGTACTCGTCCACCGTGATGGTCACTTTGCCATGAGCCATCCTTCCGCCGTTTGGACATGAGACGCCGTTCGTTCACCGGGATTCAGCAGCGAGCCGTGCGGCGGTCATCCTTCAGAGCCGCTCAAGAAGCCCAGGAATTGTCCCAGCAGAAGCAGCAGCGATGGCGGCGACGGCAGCAGCTTCCCAGCCCACCGGTTCCACCACGACGTGCTGCAGTCTGCACCGACACACACACACACACACATCAGCTGCTGCACACAAGGTATGAAACTCATTCTGAATGCACCGTCATTAAAAACAATGGAACAAAAAGGTGCCTAAAGCTGACGGTTTACACACAGACGTATAAAAATAACATGGAAAAGGAAAAAAAAGTTGCATGCTGAGTATCAGCTGCATTGCATAAAAGTTCATTGCTTTTCTCAGGTCACACTCTGACTTTGGTCAAAATCTTCAAACAGCTTTGACATTTTTAGTCGTAAAACGTTTGAAAATAAATTAAAACGTGGGACGTCAAACCCTGGAGCCCGCACAGGCAGGAGGAGCATCTCTGGAGATCTGCTCCGAGAAAAAAACCTGTTGGTTCTGATGCAAAAAGTAACACATCCAAGCCCATCAAACTGCTGGGATCTCTCAGGCGCCCGATTGTCAAATTAAAACAAATCCTAAAAAACAAAGAAAAAAATCTCTGCCAGTCATGACTTGGAGCCAAGTCTCCAACGAGACATGGAAGAATCGCCTCAGAGGGCACCAGGTCCGCTTAAAATAAACCGAAAAACACCGTCGTTGTCTTCCTCCAGGCCCGATGCTCCAATTCTCAAAAATTACAGAGGAGCATCCGAGCGGTTAAGCTCGAGCCGGGGGGGGGGGTTGATCGCTCACCTGGCTTCCCTGCTCATCTCCCTGCACCTCCTTCGTTCTCTGACCCGCCTCACCGTCAGGAAGAGTGTCTGCTGTGGGCTTGACGGGCGTTTTATACCAGACGCTCCTGATGCGACCACACACCAGAGAGGAAATAATTATATTTATGTGCAGTGCCCTGAACTTAACAAGCCTGTCTCCTTTAAAGGAAACCCGACAGCAGCACCGTTCACCTGGCAGTCAGCTCGTGCACTGATCAGCCCAGAAGGAAGAAAACGAGGCGCTTTTGAACACGGGAAAGCAAAAACAATCCCAGTTCCACCTCAGAACTGTCCTCTTTTTTTCCACCAAAAAGCAACACATTGATTTATGTTTTCTGGGTCAGCTGGATGCTTGCTGTTCATGTCAGTCAGCAGGGTTTATCTGAGAAGACAACAAAGTGTGGGGACCAAATTCAGATTTATATAATAATAATAACAACAACACGAGGCAGAGTCTAAGCAGCTCTGCATTGGAAATAAAGCATTTACAATTAAAAAAAAAAAAGCTGAATTACTGTAATGAATCCTTGCAGGAGAATGCATATCTCCCTTTAATCATGAACCTGCACATAAAAGCAGCCGGCTCGCTCACAAACAGAGCCCGAAAACCCCAGCTGCTCGTTAATTGACGCTTTCGGTGCAGATGTAAAGGTGTAGGGCTGAATGAGTGGTCAGTAGTTTGCAGCATGCCTCGCGCTCTGCTCGGCGCGTGCCGCTGCCTGCATGTGTGTGTGTGTGCGCGCGCGCGTCGGGGCTGCTGAAACTCTGCCTGTCTGTCTCTGCCTTATGGCTACAGTAGCAGCGACTAGCTCTCTAGCTTAGCCTGCTAAACCTGCGATACATTTTTTTTATTATTATTATGCCGAGCTGCTTCTCCGTACCCAACACACACACACACGCAGTCAGGCGAGCGTACGGAGCGCCTGGTAGCTAACTTCACCAGAACAAACGAGTCCAGTAAAGCAGCGGAGAGAAGCAGGGGGGAGGAGAGGCGGATAAATTGACCCTTTCTCACGCCGTGCGCACACGCGACGTGTGCCGCGAGCTGTAACCGTGCCGCTCGCAGCCACAGAAAAGAAAGGGTCTGTTCAATCCTGACCTCCGCTCCGTAATACGCCGGGGAGGAGGAGGAGGAAGGGGGGAGAGCAAAAGGAGCCAGAGGCGGTCGGTGTCACGGCACTGCCGCGGTAACCTCTTGCTCTTCCTCGGAAATGACAAGCCACCTTTTAACTGACGGCTTTGTGTCAGGAATTTCTTTTTTTTTCCTCCACCCGCCTCGTCTCCCCTCCCTCCCCGTTTCCCAAAGCAAAGCGGAAAGGTTGCTGTACCTTCGTTGTGTAGGTTTTTTTTCCTGCAGGGTGGGGGGCAGCGGCGGCAGACAGAGCGGGGTGATTCGGAAAAAGGTCCGGGGCGGTGCGGTAATCTGGGCGGGCAGGGCAGAACCTTCGACCCGGCGGGACCTCTCGGCTGGCTCCTGCGGGAGAGAAAACCAGACAAGGAGGGAGGAGAGCGAGCGGCAGGGAGCCGGAGAGCAGGGCGAGAGACACCGACGGACAAGCGGGGAGAGAGGGAGCAGCCTCGGTCTGTCGGAGGGGGAGCCGGAGTGCAGTGAATCGGAGCTGCCACTGGGGTCAGAGAGCAGAGAGAGGAGCAGGAGCGAGCACAACCCCCTCACCAACCTCGCCGTGCGCGCGCCCTACCGGCGGGCACACGCGCGGCGAGGCGCGAGCGGGAGGACAGAGGAATGGGGGAGGAGGAGGAGGAGGAGGAGGGCGCTCGCGCAGTCCAGTCCCGCGCTGCCTTCTGTGCTGCGTTCACTTGCCGTCGAAAATTACGCTTCCTGTACGGAAGCAGACGGCAGCAGCCTGAGGAATAACGATGCCTTCAAACACATCCAGTACGTTTTACAGGTTTGATACAAACACAGTAATGCGACGGCGAATAAAATATATTATTTAAAAAACCGAGCAACTCGAAGTGGAAATGTTAACATTTATTACACATGTAAAATTTAGTTTACATTCTGTAGATATGTCTAAAACATACTGTACACTAGTCTGTAGAACAAAATCCACACAAACATTCCTCTCATTGATCATAATTCACTATTTTTTTCTTTATAAACATACACAATACTCTATTATAAATTGTCTTACTAATTTATAATAGAGCTGTAGCTGTAACACCTATTCTGTATGCTGTCATATCTTTATGCATCAGAGTCTTAAACATTTTTTCTGTTCACAATTCTCTTTAATAAATGTAAGAAATAATTTACTGAGCTTCTTTTTCAGTTTCAGTAAATAAAACTGTTTGCAGCTTGCATCTAATGACTTGCCTGGCTTTACAATTTCATATTAGTTCTGTTTTTTTACGTAGTACCAGTTCCCAGCAAAACTCATCTCAGGGTTCTTTGCATGGAAAAAAATAATAAAATCAGTTTTTATCAAACACATGTAAATTTTAATTAATATGCATTAATTAAATCCAAATAATGGCATTTAATTTAGTCCAATATGCAGTGTTTATGACATGGAAAATTGTTTGCCTTGTTGCCTAATAATGTGGTCTAATAAAAGCACACACACACACATATATATATATATATATATATATATATATATATATATATATATATATATTATATTACTACTAGAGAAAGGAACAGAACCCAGAAGATGAAGCCACAAGCGACCCCCCTAGTTGCTGATTACGGTACAATTTGTAAGTCTTACCCCTCCATGCAAAATGAAAAATGAATGGGACATTTTCCTGACTAAAAAAAATAAAAATACACCCCAGATATTTTCTTTCAGGAGCTGATTGTTATTTACGTAGCTCCTACCTTGCTGCTGTATGTTCAAATGAGCCTTTTTAAAAATGCATTTCGTTTCAGCTCGTTATTTGAGGCTTAAGGAGTGTCACGCCACACTGTGACTGACAGTGTGTGAGGAGAGTTGGGAGTGTGTGTGTGTGTAGGCAGGACACCCCTGGTGTGCAGCTGGTCCAAAAATAAAACTCGGCAGCACTAAAAAAAAAAAATCATAATAAATGGACATTTCATCGTCAATGTTGGACAGTGGAAGTTGTTGGAGCTGCTTCGTCCATCTTTATGGACAATGGTCCAATCACAGAGCCCTGCGGAACCTAATATTGTGGGAAGTGATCGCTCTGAGAGTTACGTGAATACACTGCTCAACGGAGCCATTAAAACCTCTCAATCTTACTCTAATGCTTAAAATAAGACTGGAGGTAATGTTCTCCACTGTTAATAGGCAATAATAAGCAGTTCTTCTCACGTTTCACCAGATCATATTTCCAGAAACTTGGAACGCCACTTTTTTTTTTCTAGTTTTCTCAAAGTCTGCATCATGATATGCCTCCTCTAACTGATTTATCCCCCTTTTTTCCCCCAGAAGAGCAACATTTACTGAATGTTGTATGAACTGAAGACAGCACAGTCCAAAAGAAGAAACTGTAGCTGCCTGGCTCGTGTTAGCGAATAGGATTATAATGGAATCAGCTTGGGTGGCGTGGCGGCACAGAAGTCAGAGCTGACGGTTACATGTTCTCCCCCTGCGTGTGAGTCCCAAAACGTGCATGTTAGGTTCGCTGACTATTCTAATTTTGCCATTAGGTGGGAGTGAGATGGTGAAGGGTTGTCTGTCTCATTTGTCTCTGTGTCCCTGCGGTCCAGAGTGTCCCTCGAGAATGGGTGAATGTACAAAATCAGTTCTTTAAATTTAATTAAGTTATTCTCGTACAAACACCTTCTATATAAACAATCCTTTCAACTGCTGTGCAATCAAATATAGGAAAATGCAAATGTTTTTAAAGTGGTAAAATAAAACAAGGGTTTGAGGAAGTACTGTGAGCTTTATTATTTTCTATATCTTCTCTACCACATGCAAGTTACCTGGTTACCAAAAAGTTTATTTTTATTCATAAACCTTGCCTGTATACAGTATCTAAAACATCGCTGCTGTAAGAATTCCTTTATAAAACCATGTTGTCACTTGCTGTACTCCATTGGAAGAGAAAGAAAATGAACACCAGACTTGCCATGTTACCATAAACATCCTTTATTCCTAATAAGGATAATAATTACAGATGAACACCAGCCAAGGGAATAATTCACAGTTCAGTGACTTACAGCTGAGAACTGAAACTTTCACTCAGGCTTCTTAAAGGGGACCTATTCTGCTTCCTTCAACAAGTCAGGATAGGTCTGTGGGCTGTACAAAACATGTTCATTACATTTAATACACAAAATCATTCTCAGATATTGAGATTTCACCTGATCAGTTCTGCCTGTTTTGAGCTTATTTCAGTATGAGCGGTTTTAGGGCTACATCACTTTTATGCAAATGAGCTGCTGTTGGCCACGCCCCCTAACTCAGTGTCCTGTCTCAAAACATAAACTCACTGAAGGATTAAACGCTGCGGACCTGACCTACGTTTATATTGTTACTAATTCAAGCTCTGAGGATTCTGATTTTGTGACAGGGGCGCTTAGCGGTTCTGAACCAACATTTGTCGAGTCGGACGGCGCCAGTCAGCCGTCTGAAACCTGACTGGTAACAGTTCGGGACAGAGGCAATATAGGCACATATTCTATACTACAGCCGACAACAGAACATTTTCCTTTTCCATCAGACATTGTTCAGCAGTAAAACCAGCAGAACTAACTTGATGGTCTTCCTGTAATGAAGTGGGCGGAGCTCCAGTTGGGTTGCCAGGTGAGGGGCTGGGCTCGGCTTAGGGTTCCTAGGTAACGGGGATTGTGATGCAACAATCCCAAGGTTTTTGAAACGGGTCGTTTTTGCAGACACCAGAAAACATTTACTTATTGTCAAAAAACCAGCTGAGTGTTTTGTTTTGGGGTTTTTTTGTGCTTGGACTGTTTGTAGAAGCAGTAGATACCCAAATGGAAGTACAAAAACATGCAAAAAGTGAATTTTGCAGAATAGGTCCCCTTTAAATGATGTTCTATCCTGTTTCGGGTGTCTCTCACTGGCCCTAAAAAAGGTTTGGATTTGATATGCTTTTGGGCTTTCGGGTCTCGTGACATGACATGATTATTTATTCTTCAAAATCAAAAGGAAGTAGTCAACATTTCTGGTTGTTGCACCTAAAATGTTTCTGTAAAGCAGCACAAATGCTCAACCAACCAACCTTCTTGGTGATAACTGACAACAGCATGGAAATTCTGGTGCAAACGCAGAAGCATTTGTCAGAAAATAAATCCCTGAATGCCTCGTTCTTACTTTTTATTGAAGCTGAACACTCGTGTATCCTGACTAACGTGCAACGACTGACCTGAAATATGTCTCCTCAGGATTACAGATGTGTGGGAAACGGGTGCTAGAGTGTTGAAGGTGTAAACTGCAGGATTAGAAGACAGCGTGGCCCCTTTGGGTTCACAACTAAACAGTATTAATTAGCACCTGTGGGAATCTATCACACAACCTGAAATGGGGCAGCGCTGTTTCCAAAAATGGGTAAAGCTTGCAACTCGCTGATTGGGAAGAAAAAAAAAACAACAACAAAAAAAAAACAAGATCTTGATCATTAAGGTTTGATGATCATAATTTCAATATTTTCTGTAAAAGTTTGCCTTTAATCCCTTCACATGAACAAATTTACTTCAGTTCACAAGTTTATTTTTGCTTGTGTGTCAAACTTAGAATTTTGTTTATTGAGTTTATAATATTTTTATTTGCCCTTTTAACTTTGTTTTTAGTTTAGTCCTTGTGTTGGACTCTTCTCAGGGAAATGCTTTTGTTTGTTACAGCCGTTAACACTAATTTATGACTAATTAAAGCAAAAGTTCCTAATTTATGGCATGAACTAGCATTGCATTTACACAGATACAATTTCAGTGCTAAATTTGATCTTAATACACACTGATTTTAGTGTCTTGTTGCAAGTAAATATTTGGTTACCGTTTTTTTTTTTTTTTCTTCTGCTGCATCTACAAAAATGCCAAATATAAACAAGACATATCATCCAAACAAACTGATTTCCAAAGAGGTCTGAACTGAAATGTTTGAATGTTTTTTTTTTTTTTTATGAACTGGCTTGTCTACACAACTTTAAAAAAAACTTCAACAAACTGAACAAGTGGAGAGTAAAAGCAGATTATCTTCTGCGTGAAAGAATAGAATTATGAAGTTATGTCCTTAAGAAATAAAATAAAGATCAGCAAAAACCTACTGTAGACCCTCAAATATGCATTACCCAAGCTTTTTTTTGTTCCTTTTTTTTTTTTTTTTGGCTTAGGGGAATCACCTTGTTGCACAAATACTGTTTTATGGTGATGACACTGTTTTCTTTGGTAATTTGTATCAGTGCAGCTAAACTAATGGGGACGGGTTGAAAGTACCAAAGAGCCTATAGTACAAAACATGGTAACTAATTCTGTTCTGCTCTTTTTATTTACCCTAATTCCCTAATCTCTAATACCCTAATTATTACCCTAAGAGTTGGGTCTTTGTGTAGAATTTAAAAAGAAATGCTATTAAAAATGGAATCTTATAATTCCATTTTTTTTTACAATGGAACATATTAAACATAACAAATGTTAAAACTAATAAGTTGTGCATTTTTTCTCTTTTAAAATGGGCTGAGGCAAAGTGGAAAACTGTTCTGTGGTCAGGTGAATCAAAATTTGACCTTTGTTTGGACACCACAGACACCACGTCCTCCATACTAAAGAGGAGAGGGACAATCCAGCCTGTTATCAAAAGCCTGCCTCTCTGATGGTATGGGGGTGCATTAGTTCCTATGACATGGACAGCTGACACGTCTGTAGGGGCACCACCAATCCAGAAAAGTATATACAGGTTCTAGAACAAGATATGCTCCCATCAAGACAACGTCTTTTTAAGGGAAGGCCTTGCATATTTCAGCAAGACAAACTATAATCCACATACTGCGCCCATTATATCAGCGTGGCTGTGTAGCAGAAGAGTCTGTCGGCAGTCCAGACATCTCATCAGCTGAAAACATTTGGTGCGTCATGAAACAGAATACGAGACAAAGGAGACCCAGCACAGTTGAGCAGCTAGAATCCTCCATCGGACCACAATGGGACAACATTCCCTCCAAAACCTCCAGCAGCTGCTCTCCTCAGGTCCTGGACGTTTACAGACTGCTGTTAAACGAAGAAGGGATGCTTCACAGTGGGGAAACGTGGCTCTGTCCCCACTTTTTAAAGACGTGTTGCTGCAGACCTGAGGGATTTGATACCTCTATTGTTTTGCAGTTTTCCAGATGATGGCAGATGGTGTCATTTGCAAGTGTTGTCGCAAATTTTGCCGCCTGTGTGTAATTGAACATAGCAGGGCCTCTCTGCTTGTCAAAACTCTATATCATTCTATGTGGTTAGAGAGATAAAAGCTGCACAAACAGCTTCTGGATTATCTTAGCATCTGAGAAGGTGCACAGACTTCCCTGTTGCATCTTCTTTGCTAATGATGCCAACAATATAGAAATGTATGCATATGTTAAGTTTTCAAGTGTTCAATAAGGTCGGCAAATGGTGAACATTTCACTGCACTCGATAGGCCTGCACCACCATCCGTGCTGCTGTAATCTGTATAAATATGACTGCGGCAGTTTGCTTCCCACAGTGGACACACCGAGTTTCGCATTAAAAAAAAAAAGAAAAAAAAAGAAAAACCCCTCTCTACAGAGTAAAAGAACGTTTTCTCCTGAAGGTAAATGATATTACTGAAATGCTTTCCCATCACCGAGTTCGACGGCAATTCAAATCTTTCAGCAGGAATAAAAAAAAAATAAAAATAAAAAAGTCGGTGCCAAGGCTATACCTTTTAATATACTGATGGGATTTTTGATGAGAAGCGGCTGCGTGGGACGGTCCCCTCGTCTGTAAGGCTTCCACCCCATTTACATGTCTGCCAGCTGAAGCAGAGCTGCCTTTTTCATTTTTTCTTTCTAATTTTACTGACATGCTTCAATTTCCCAGGCCCATCTGCACTCCCCCCCTCCACCGCCACCACTGCCACAACAACCCTGCGAGTCATTTCCATTTGACTTTTCTCTTATCTGCACACACACACACACACACACACACCAAAAAAAAAAAAAAAAAGCATTTCCATCTAGTAGCCGGCGGGTGTTAATGTGAAAGCAGGGTTTAAATTTTATGTGGCGGGGCCACATTTAAACATTTGACCAGCGTTTGTTCTCCTGGCTGCATATAGAAAACTGATGAAAGATACAAGACCAAATGTCACAGAAGAAATGGCTTTTGCCATGAATGTTTTATTCAGCCCCGTGTCGCACTGATCACATTTATACAATAGAAAATGTAAATGCTATGCAGAGTGCGCAAAAACACTATATATTTTATGACCTTCTATGAAAGAAGGTAAAATTACTTTCCGTCCAAATAAGGCAAAAAAGAATGGAACACGGATTTGACAGGAGTGGGGAAATAAGCAGTGGGAGCTCCTTCTGGAGGCAGAGGGTGATATTCACTTAACCTGCAGGCTGAGGCCGTTCACCGGACTGAACCTGCACAGATTTATGCCCCTCCGTGGCAGTGGCTGTCCTCGCTGCCCGCCAGGAGGATAAATAAACCGCAGGTCTGTCCGTCTGTCGAAGAGTCCCGTCCGAACACAGGCAGAGGTCCGGTTTTTTAAATGTTAATGTCATTCAGATTTATGGGAAGCAGAGAGATGGGTGCCGAGCGTAGAGTGACAAATATATTGTTTAGGCCATTTGAAATACACACAAACAAAAATGTTTGCCCCCCCCGAGTCTCTGCTGCATAACGAAGACCAAGCTGCTTCTGCTGCTGCTGCTGCTGGGAAAAGTGGGATTTTAGGAGTGTTTTCTTACTTCTTTAAAGCCTGGTTGTTATAGTAAATAAGAGTACAGGTGCCAAAAGGCAAAGGCGGAGCAAAGTTGAAGTGTCTGTTACCAAAATGTCTCATGAACCAGTGGGCATTTTTTATTGAAACTTGCAGGAAGCAATCACTGGATGTGCATCTACGGCTGGTTCAACCTAATTTCAAGGTGTCCCCCACAGCCAGCTGATCTTAAAAACAGATTAGTGACCTACAATCTGCTGTGGCCGTGGTTGAGACTGATCCCCGACACATACTCAGAGCGCTAACAGAGCGTGTGTTATTTTTGTTTAAATGTTTGCTATTAAATTGGGGTTTAACTATGCCTGTCTGTTAGCAAGATATCTTCAGAGCCACTGAACAAAAAAAAAAATTGCATCTACAGCTTATGAACTTAACCCAATGCAACATGGTTGCCGCCTCCAAATGAGCTTAGAAAACACCAAAAAATGGCTACAATTCAGTCAGTCTTTCAGATGTTTTGCTCAAATTTGGCGTGGTTGAAGCTGAGAGCTGTCTACAACGCATACTCCGAGTGCTACTCATTTTGCAAGGTTTTTGCAAAATGAGTAGCATTAATTGTCTGTTTGTCTGTTAGCAAAACATTTCAGAAACCACTGGACAGATTTTTAATGAAATGTTAAGAAAGCGATCACTGGACATATGTCTATGTTCAACATGGCCACCACAGCTAAGTGAACGTTAGCTAACGCTGACATGGGTAGACAATTTCGGAGATTTGGAGCGAAAATTTGGTGTGGTAGTAGCTGAGAGTCATTCTCAGACATGCTTTGAGCGTGACGTCTCACCGTATTGCATGAGTTTGATCAAAAACAGGTACAACTCAGTTATTTCTCACTATAAGTTGATCAGAGTCTAAAACTCTGGCGGGAAAGGTGGTGGGTGACATGCATTCCTTTACTGAATGCCAGGCCTTTCAGTTTTGCAGCTTTTTGAGCTCGCAGGAAGAAAGAAGAGCGGGATTTGGAGAGGACAGAGGCAGCGATGTAGCCCACTGAAAGCCGAGCGTATTAATTCTCCCCTCGTACTCCTGGCGCGCTGTGATGGACTCAGTAATATGCAGGCTCACTTTCCACGCCAAAGGCTAGACGAAGGCTCGCGGGAGAGGACCGTCTGCGTCTCTCTCCGCCTCGCTTCCAATGTTAAACTGTAAAAATAAAACAATCCCTTTCACTTTCCTCGGAGATGCTGCTTCACTCACAGCCCTTCAGCACGATCTGTTGGCGGGGGCCTCGCCTCTCTGTGCGTGTGCGTTCAACAGTCGATACAGTATAAATTAGGAGAGCACTGAGTCACACTGCCTTCCGTGTCGAGTGGCTGTGTGTATTAAATCACGTTAATTGATTAGATGGAGTTCACAGGAGGACAACTCTGGACTGCACTCGGTCCTCCGCTGTCCTGTTAATGTGGTTCCCGTCTTCTCAGGTGATGACCCGAGCACCTACACTCTCAATTAATCCACCTTCATTTTCAGCGCTGTACTAATGCTCTTCATTACCCACGTCCCGACACTCTCACCGTGTAAACACTATCTCAGAACCATACAGGTTCTAACAAGGCGGCGCTTGCTTCTCATTATGTAAATAAAAGTAGCTGTGTGAGTGCTGAGTCGGCATTCACACGATTGTTTTCCTGTGTATTGTACTTTCTGCACACCCGGTGCTAGTTTAACCATTCATACCGTATATACAAATTGTTCAGCTTGATCAGGAATGACTATGGCTTTTAGTATTTATAGCTTTATTACTATTAAAATTATTTGACATTTATTAAAAATACCCCCTATAGAAATGCATTGATATCTCTTCAGATTCATTTAAGGCTGTAATTCACACCTGATAGTCCAGTAGACTTGGTTCAACCAAAATGTCAACATTTGTTCCATTTTCAGCTGCTGTGGTTCTCATTCACGCTGCACTGAGTCAATCGAGACAAACCCTTTGAGTCACCTGTTCCCCTCCTCGCCTGTGGTGGCGCTACACCAAGAACTACTGAAGGAAACAATACAAAAACCTCTGAAGAAGACGCTGAGCGCAACTTCCTTCTGATGGAAAAGGAAACAAAAACGGAGTGGCATCTAATTTTAGCGGTTTTAGGATTTCCGCATCTGACCACGAGGCATTTCTCCTGCTAGTGGTAGAAAGGCGCGTTTGTGTTGGTTGTATTTACCCAGAAGGCCATGTGCTGTACTCCACTTCCTGCTTTTGGAGCGGTCTCCGGTCCGTTTGCGTTCACATTTGCATCTGAACCGCGCCAGAGTTCACTTCAACCGAATTGAGACCGAGGTTTTTAGGCGGACCAGAGTTCACCTTTTTTGTCCGCATCAGAGTTTGATCAGAGCGTTCACACCTCCCCAAACACACCGGACTTTCAGGCAAACCAACTGGAGTTCGATTAAAGCAGACTGAACAGGGCTGCTGTGAACGCACCCTTAGACATTGTTCTTTCTCAAATCTATGTCAGCATACTGCTCTACGTTTGTCTTCTTACGCTACTTTTAGCTACTGTCTTGATACATTTAGCTTTGAGGTACATTTTAGTAAATTCAGCTTTTAGGTACAGTTTAGCTAATCTGACCTTTTAGCTACAGTTCAGGTGAATTTAGGTTGGAGTCATGGTTTTTACTAATTTCAGCTTTAAGCTACAATTTTGCTCATTTTACCTTTAAGTTATGGATTTGCTATATCTAATTTTTCATTCAATTTGCTACATTTAACTTTTAGTGACATTTACCTTTAAGCCAATATTCTGGTAGTTTTAGCTTTCAACTTTAGTTTTGCTAATTTGAGCGTTTAGCTACTTTTCTATTAATTGTTTTTAAGTTACTATTTTACAAATTTGAGTTCTGTGGAACATGAAGGGAACCCCCTTCTTGTTTTAACTTTTTAACAGTTCAGTTTCACCTTCAACAAATGTCAGCAGTCATTCAAGATTTATATTGTATTTTCATAGAAAATACAATTTCTCTAGTTCTTTTTATTTCTATTTGTAAGCCATGCTGCATAATTTCCAGTTATTACAGGTAAAACGATGTAACAAATGTATTTAGGTTGTATTCACTTCTTGTCAAGGCACAGTGAGCATTCTAGGACCATTTAGCTTCTTGCATAAACTAATTTTCCAAAATCTCAATGAAGCACATTTCAACAAGCGTTTTGCTTCAAACAAACATGCCATTTTGGTTGCACATAATAACCCACAGGAGAGGAAAAAAAAGTTGTAGGTTATCTGTCATTGTTTTGTGTACAGAGAAGCCCCAAAGTGCAGGAGCAGAGATGGACTTGAGATGCTATATAAAAATAGCGTTAAAGAAAAAAGCCAGCGGGCCATGTGGCAAAAAACACAGGAAGGTACTGGAAGCGTAAACCAGGCTGGACACAGGGCAGGAAAACATGACATGAGTGCAGGAGGCAGCAGCAGGATCTGACGATGAGCAGGGGCACAGAGAAGATGGGGGATTACTGAGTGGAGGCAGGTGGGCTGATTGCAAATGAGACACACGTGAGAGGAGCTGAACAACAGGGAAGGCTGAGGGGAACCATGGCGACTGCCACAAGGGAGTCTGAAAACTTGTTCGGCAAAGGAAGAGGTCTAAATGAAAGGAAATGGCAAAGCTAAAGGATCGGACACTCAATCACAAACCAGCTCAACTGAAACGGCAGAGAGGATCCTAAGCACTTCTCTCCCCTCCATCCAAGACATCAGTCTCAGACGCTGCCTCACAAAAGCCAATAACATCACCAACCCTCAGCCCCAACATGGACTGTGTCCTCTGCAGGAAGTACCACAGCCTGAGGACCAGAACCACCCGGAATCCTGTTCAGCTTTGTAACAAAGTTATTGAACTCGAAAGGCGGGCGATGATGTTTTGGTCTGGGTGCGCAGGTTTTCCTCTGTCTGTAAGCAAAATACGTCACGAACCACCCGGGTGGGATTTCCCTTTGGTTCTAATTTAACTTGAAGTTTAATTTTAGTTAAGTTGGGCCGAGCTGAGCTGAGTTTGGTTGAGCTTAGCTGGCGGGAACAGAACGGTGCACGTTTAACGAACGTTACTGTCAATGTGCACGAGTTATCCAAAAGTTTTCACCTGTGGTTCCTCTGCAGATGGTGCAGAGTCATTCAGAGACAGATCATCACATTAGAAAACCAGATTCTTCAAATCCTAACAGTGCAGTTTCACATCACCAGCATTGATAAGACCTGTATTTCATGTATGCTTCGTTGAAATATTGTAAATTTTCACGATTCAATTCATAACTTCATTTATTCTTTGCCCAAATATCGGTTTCTCTCAGGAAAGTTTGGTGCTTTTATAAGCTTTAGCATATCTGCTGAGTGCGAGTAGTGTGTTTCTATCAGGAGGTTCCAACATTCGGTTTGTTTAAAACATGCAAATAAGGTTAAATTCAGTTCCTCAGACTGCTGTACGCCTGTGCCCTTGGTTTCCCACTGCACTTGTTTCGGGGGGGGGGGTGGAACCAGGCAGAGTGGGAGAGAGGCAGAGGAGAGAATAACAATTGGCTAAAAGCATGCCACGGGGTCAGCCGGTCAGGCTGCGAGCGACGAACTCACAAACGCTGAGGCTCGCCCAGAAAGCCGAGCGACAGAAAGAGGGCAGAGGCACAGCATCAAAGACAACGAGCTCAACAAGAGGATGGGATGGAGGCCAGCCAGGGAGAGCGAGGAGGAGGAGGAGGAGCAGGAGGAGCAGGAGAAGGAGGAGGAGGAGGCACTCAGTGGAGAAAACAGATGGAATAGATGAGATTAAAGGAACAATCCACACTGAAATATTTAGGCGGTGGGCACGCACTGAGCATCTCTGAGTTCACTTTGTTCTCTTGGAGGGAAAAGCTGTGCGTGCTGATCACATGCAGGTGATTTGATGCCATCTTGATACTTTTTTTTTTTCTTTTTCGAACAGTCTGAGGATGAGTAGTACAAAAAAAAAAACCTTCTCAGAAAAGTGTAACATATTTTTGTTAAAAGGAAATCTCCATTTCAGCTGTGCAGGCTTTACCATAGGTTTGAGTTTACAAAAAAGTGGGAAAAGAAGAAAGGTGGAACAACATCTGAATTATTGCTGTAGTAAAATGTTAGATTAGATTGGTGCTAATATAAATTAAAGGCCTAGCACTCCTTGAAGAACTGCATGATCACCCGCCACCTTTCATGCCAGAGTTTAACCTGAGCTCATCTTTTGTTGCAAAGTTCTAAACGTTTTGCTAAATCTTACATATATATATGCTTATATTGTGCAATGTCCTGTTCAGAGCAAATGGTGTGAATGACTCTCAGCTACAACCAACCAAGTTTGAGCATGATATACATTAACTGGCTAAAATCCTTGCTATGATTGTGTTTTCTAAGATCAGTTGGCTGTGGCAGCCATCTTTAATTGGGTTGGCTCCAAAACTCGATCAGTTGTGGACCTACATCCAGTAATCATTCACTGAAAGTTTCAGTGAAATCTGTTCAGCAGTTCATGAGATATTTTGCTAACAGACAGACATTTCACTTTAATGAGGTGATGGCAAAATTTTAAACACATATCTTGCTCAGTCTGTTGGCTCTCTGAGTATTTGCTGGAGATCAGTCTCAGCTACTTGCAAACCAAATTCCGGATCAATATCTGTGAAATTAAGAAAGTTATAACCATCTTTAAGCGTTACAAGCCCAGTTGGCTGTGGCGGCCATCTTGAATTAAGTTGACTCTAAAACTGAATCCGTTGTAGATATGCATCCAGTGATTCCTTTTCTGAGAGTTTCATTAAAATCTGCCCAGTGGTGCATGATATATTTTGCTAACACAAAGGCACACAAACCCACTGAGACACCGGCACAAGAACTATCGCTCGCCTTCGCCTTCTGATCTGATCTGACTTTGTCTTGGTTCTTGAGAAGTGTGTGGTGCAAGAAAAAAAAAAAAAAAGAAACTACATTCAGCATGTCTTTCTGAAGCACGTTCAGTCCAAAGCTGAATCCTGGGAGCAGCCGTGTGAATCAGCGGAGTCGTTTATGATTCCTTGTTTCAGAGCTCATCAGAGCCTCACGCAGGATGTTATATCTGAGCGGAACATGCACGTGCATGAGCAGAGCCGCAGCTCCTCGGAGTAAATGCATCTTCCGTGTGTGTGTGTTTGTGTGTGTGTGTGTGTGGGATGTGTTTCATTGTCCTGCTCCCTGCTGGGAAAGTTGATGGGGTTTCCCACCGAGAACGTGTGAAATGATCCCAGCGAGTTATTTGTGTGTGAGAAAGCGAGAGTTTGACTTTGCCGTGTGTCTCCGTGTGTGTTGCACTTGTGTGTGTGTGTGTGCAGTGCTCGAACAGCAGAGATGGGAAGCGACTGATTGAAAACCCAGGCGATGAGGAGTCATGCTGCGGCTCTTATTTTACCTCACAACTGCTTCAAAACCCATTTGATTGCTGCTGTGTGACTCGTTTCAGTGTCTGTCAATTTCTCCTCCCCTCTTCTTCTGGTCAATTATTTCTCGTCTTCCTGCTGTCGGTTGCAGGCGGCAGAAGAAAGGATAAAATAAAATAAAAGTATGGAAAGTAATCACTGCTTGAACATCTACAACCGATTACACTTTGGAGTCAACCCGGATCAAGATGGCCGCCACAGCTAAGTGACCTTAGCAAACACAAAAAGGGCTATAACTCAGAACTGGGGTGGTAGTAGCTTAGAGTCAGTCCAAACAAATCCTCTAAGCACCGACTGATCGCATGAGATCTGTTTTTAAAATCTTGCCCTTATCTGATACAGTCAACTCTGTTTGTCTGTTAGCAAAATATCTTACGAACTATTAGATGGATTTGAATGAAACTTTTAGAAATGAATCCATGGCTGTCCATGTGCAACTGATTAACTTTTGGAAGCAATCCAATTAAAGATGGCCATCACAGCTGGCTAATGTTAGAAAACACATAAATGGCTATAACATAGGTCATTTTAAAGCTGTCGAGCTAAAATTTGCTGTAGTAGTAGCTGAGCATCATCCCCGACGTGTACTTTCAGCACGACACACTGCACAAGATCTTTTCTTAAAACGTTGGCGCCAGCACTGTGTGTCTGTTAGCATAATATCTCTTGAACCACTGGACAGATCATTGTGAAACTCTCAGAATCTAATTATTCGGATGTACATCTGTAACTCATTGACGTTTGAAGCCAAGATGGCCGTCACAGCTGCTCGGCCACAGCCAAAGTCTATCTGGTAGCAGCTGAGAGTTGTTCCCAACGAGCAGAGGGTAGAGGGGGTGGTATGCATTCCTTCGAGGAATGTTGGGCTCTTAATTTCAGAAGAATTTGGTGGGTCTGAAAGTGAGCCCAGACATGAAGGGTTCTTCTCAGCAACAGGAAGAGGAAGTCCTGCAACAGATGGTTCGGCCCCGCTGAGCCCTGATCTCACCGTCCTGGACTCAGTCTGGGATCAGAAATGATCCACGCAGCGCCTCAGCCCCTCCGAGCTGATCTCGGGAAGACATCCTTGGTTTTGTTGTTAAAGAAAGAAAGAAATTACGTTGGACAAAATCTGGATACCTGGGATGAGCTTGCTCACGCCGGTGGTGCGCGGTCATTGTTTTAGGGATGAAACGAAAACAACGACAAAAGACCCGAGGAGTGAGTTTGAAAAGAGGATAATTAGTACCAGAACCAAATGACCTGCAGAGAGAGAGAAGCCCAGGAGCTGGCAGCTGCAGGATGACTCCTCGATTACTGACAAACAGACAAACTTTTTATCATTTATTATTTTATTGCTTTGTTTTACTCACATTACCTGCATGTCAGAGGTATCTGTAACAGCCATCATTCCTCAGTATTCCAGCCTCATGATACCAGCGTACATGATTCGCTGTTTATACCTCTCATTCTGCTTCTTTCAACCTTTTAACGAGCCGTTTGAGGCTTTTAGCTAATTTTTTGGCTCCATTTAGCATTTATCTAGCTTATGCTCCTTTGCTTTTAAACAGTGTTCTGCTCCTTTTAGCTAACATTTTGCTACTTTTAGCTCACCTTTTACTGCTTTTAGCTAGTGTTCTGGTATTTTTAGCTAGTATTTTAATCATTTTAGCTCTTAGCTTGCCTATTGATATTTTAGCTTTCAGATAGTGTTTTGCTCCTTTAAGCCAATGCTTTGCTAACATTTAGCTTTGAACCAAAGTTTCCTACTTTTAGCTAGCTTTTCGCTACTTTTAGTTTCTAGCAACCATTTTACTACTTTTAGCTGTAAGCTAGCATTTAGCTTCTACTGTTTTTATCAGGATTTGGGTACTTGAGTTAGGTTTATGGTTTTTGTAATTCTGCTTTGTCCTGGTTAACCCTGTGTTTAGTTTTCTATTAGGTTCTTCTGTATTGGGTTTTATTTTCTTGTGTGTTTTCTATAGCTTTATTTTGAGTCTTGTGATTTATTGTGTTTTGTCCTTTCCCTGCGGTGCCATCACTCACTCTCCCTCAGTGGCTTCAGTCGCCCACACCTGTTCCTTGTTGCTAATCAGCACACCTGTGTCCACTTCCTCATCAGCCCCTGTCTCCTGCTTCACGTCACCGCCGGTTCACTGTTTGTTGTCGTGCTCAGTCTGGTTCCCTTGTGTCGTCCTCCTCATGTTCCCAGTGTTGCCATTTCTTCTCCCTGTAGTCTCTGCCGCCTCTGTTTTTGCCTCTTTTTCTTTAAATAAATTAGTTTTACTGTTGATCTTCTCAGTGTTGTCTGCATTTTGGGTCCAAATCCTCCAACCACCGTTTGTGGCAGTTTCTAGTTCTGCTTATTTATTTATTTACATGAATAAATTTTTAGGTAGTGTTCTGCTTCTTTTAACTTCAACAACTTTTAAAAAAATTTTTTTTCATCAAACGTTGGCGCACTCATCCAGCGCCAACGTCCTTGAGTTTCTTCTTGAAGACTACGTTCTGTCGTACAGCCGACTGTGTTCGGCAGCTGCTGAATCTCTTACTGAGGTTAATATAAACAAATGTTACGATTTTTTTTTTTTTTCACTACAGTGATTCCCTCCTTTCCCTCTTTTTTAAAAAAAATTCTTAGCACTGTGTGTTTTAAATGGCCGAGGAGGGCTCTTCACTCCTCAGCCGCAGCAGGGAGATATTCTTGTCCTGCTCTGCACTCGTCACCAGACTGTCAGAGTATTTTTACAGGCAGGTTCCTGACTGAAATGAACCAAATGCATCTGAAGCTGTGATAAATCCTGGTTGAGCCCTTTAAAGTGTAGGAAAAGCAGCCTCAGTGCTTCCTTCATTATCTGTTTTAGCAGTGAAAACACAGGGCCATTCGTTAAGGGACAAAAATGATTCTATCCCATAATTCTTTGAAACTGCGTCTTTCAAGCTACTGTTCACATAGTTTTAGGATTTAAGTAAATGAATAATAGGTCAGGACAGTGACAGTTTGTTTTTACTTTTCCTCTCTTTTGAATAAAGTAGAATAAACTCTCAGAGAGTAATCACTGAATGTTCATCTACAACTGGTTTCCTGTTGGAGTTAACTTGATTTAAAATGGCCGCCACAGTTAATCAACTTTAGCAAACACAAACATGGTTCGAACTCAGTTAATTTTTCAGACATTGAGTGAAAAATTTGTACTGGCATTAGCTGAGAATCATCCCCAGCACGTGCTCTGATCACGACAGACTTCGCCTAAAACTTTGACATTAACCGTTAGAGTCAACACTGCCGTCTGTTAGCAAAATATCTCATGAACTACTGGACAAATTTGAATGAAACTCTCAGAAAGTAATTATTGGATGTACGTCTACAGCGGATTAACTTTTGAAGCCAACCTGATGTAAGGTAGCCGACACAGCTAATCAGCTTATTCAAATGCAAAAATGAATTTAACCCAGTCAGTTTTACAGGAAATGAGCTAAAATTTGATGTAGCTGAGGAATGCTGGTTTTGAAACACTTTGTAAAGACTCAGTGCTTGACAACAATTGTCTGTTTTAAAGTTTAAACACCTCATCTTTTCAAATAAGGTAAAAAAAAAAGCTTTGGACAATGATAAAACATTTACTTTTTTGATGTTTTGGCTGTACCCTTAGTCGTGCATGAAACAAAGTTAATTTGAGTCCAAACCAGTGTTTGGATGTCCACGCATTCCTGTTTTGGGATATTTATGAGGAGATTAAAGCGCCAATAAAATAGCATATCTCCTGCATGTCTCATTGGAGTGGCTGAAGATTATTTCACGTTTTCCCTTAAGGAGTTGAAATGTGAAGCTGCAGAAAGTGTTCAGAGTTTAGCTCGGCGCGGAGAGTCCGTGAATGTGTGCTTTATCTTCTCCCGCCGAGCTCTGCCTTTCACTGATTTACTGTCGAACAGCCGCCCTGTCGCTGCGGCGGGAGTGTTTGTCAGGGTGTGTGTGTGTGTTCGAGTGTGTTGCTGCACCAAATGAAACCGATGTAGTGTGGGAGATGAGAACACAGAGGGAAAAAAAGCTGAAACTAAAAAAATCACGTCCCACAATTTCAAAGATAATGTTGCAGTATTGACTATTCAGACCTAAAAATGTAATTTTGCAGAGCGAAGTCAAACACTCATGTTCCAGTCCTAGATTTTAATTTGATTCGATGCTTTAAAAAAAAAAAAAGAACATAAACCTCCCCATCCTGAACTTCTCTTCTCATTTCTATAACAGCACAACTCGGTTATTATACAATTAATGGGTTTGAACCAATCTTTCATCAAACTGAAGGACGGAGGGACAGACCGTAGAAATGATGTCACCCAGACACAAAGGGGAACAACAGAAAGACTACAAGGTCGCTGTGACAGCAGTCAGTGATTTTACTGGGATTAGCCCTCAAATAAAATCTATTTATATAGAAAAGAAAATGGGGGGGAAAAAAGAGGCTTTGGACAGGTTTCTGTTGGAAATCCAAGGTTCAGAAAAAAAAACAGCCAAATTTGACTTTTCCACAGACAGGTTTTCTGTGTTAAACCCTCCAGCCGTCCAAACTATTAGTTAAATTCATTAAATGTACCTTTTCTAACACGGTTCTTCACTCTCTGTAAGCTGCAGTGGAAAATAAAGTGACATACGATCAATAACTGAATAGAAACAGTTACCTCACCCGACATCAGGGCTCTACTATTCATTTGGTTGTCAGTTTAATCTGTGAACATGTGAGTTTGTGAGTTCAGTTTTTATCTCTCTCACAGAAGCAACAATTCTTGTGTTTGTTTTTCGTAGCCCAGTTCTGTGAAGGTAGGACGGTCAGAAGGTTGAAGATGTGGGCAAAAACATGGCCTTATATGCAAAGTATGCAAACTGCACTTTGATGAAATACAGCTAAAAGGGGGAGTAAATGAGTACCACAGTCCAGGTGTGGTAATTAGCTAACTAGAACCAGGTGTGAAAGATAAGCAAAAAAAAAAATAATAAGAAGAAAAACAAGACTGCAGAAATAATGGAACAGACCAAGGTAACAACAAGAAGGCAGAATACAGAACTGTAGCTTCAGCTCCTTGGTTTTGCAGCTGCCAGATTAAAGCTGAACTGAAAAAATGTTTTGAAGCCAACATCAGTTGAAAGAAAATCATAAAATATGCCAATTGTAAAATAAAATAAATAAATAAATACATTATACTTAAAAAAAAAAAAAAACTAAACACTGAAGAAACCACTTGGGTGTTTTCGGCTGTTTCCGTGACCTCCCTGATGTGTGACGTCCACTGAGCCGCTGAGGTTCAGCCATTCATCAGTGAGTGGATGAATACCGATACAATATAGTTCAGTTTGTTAGAATTAATTGTTTGAACCGACCAGAAAATACCACTGGAGTTTCATTTTTTTGGCTTCTCATAAGATAAAAACCTTCCTTTATAGGCTCCAATGTGGGAACTACTATCAGAACTCGGGTTCGGACCGCTTCAAAGGGGAGCACCACTCCAACCCTCGTCAATGCGGTGGACTGACTTCACAGTACTTGTTGAGACGCTGTACGGTGTTGTCTTGTATCTTCTGTTTCTTACTTATTATTTTCCTTAACACAGTCTCTTCTGCCCTACCCCGTCACAGTAACGCCCTCTAGCAGCAAGATGTAAAAACAGCAACAGAACTCGCAATGTTACTTTTGAATTGGGAAGGGGTAAAAAAAAAAAAAAGGTCCAGTTAACGTCCATGATTTATCAGTGAGCACATTTTCCTCCAACTAACTAAACAATAGGGGACCAGTCTAATGACATCACTGCTACCCTGTGATCGAGGCTGCGCTAAAGAGCCCCTCAACATTTAGGACTGAGAACAATTGACAAGGAAGTGGCAAATCAGCTGAAATCCCAAAGAAAAGCACATCCAAATCCAAATTCGAAACAGAAACCCACCAACAATGATAATATGATAGAAATAAAATGCAGCAGCACTATATATTTTTCTACAATACCATATGGTATGTTGCTTCTTTTCATTCCTTCTTTTTTTGGGTTAAGAAGAAACATCTAACAGCTTTCATGCTCTGGGCTGCATAAGAGACACGCATTAATAGGCTGGCTGGGTGTATGACATGAACAAAGAAGCTTTGATTACATAAAGAAGCCATAAATCCATAGTATCATTTTATACGTGCAGCAACAGATTTTACTGCTCGCAGATATTTTTAATGTTAGAATGTTAAACCTTTATCTTCATTTCCTAAATGTAACTATAAAAAATTGATGAAGTATAAAGAAATGCCAGCTTCAAGCGGCAATGAGCTGCGATTATTCTCTTTTTGCTTTAGTTTTAAAATTACCAGATTTCTCCAGTTTCAAAAAGGAGGAGAATGTGCACTTCTCGTACTTTGCCAAGAGTGATCGTTTTGCCCATTTCAGCCAGCAAAATTTACTTTCTTTTTAAATTTTAAAATTTCTTATTTGAGATGAAAAATTTGCTGTTTTTGTGCCTCAAATTTTTTGTTTATATGTTTGTATCCAACTGATTCAGCCACAAAACCCAGTCTGTCTTAAAAAAGATATAATAAATCTCTGCTTACTTTTGACTGCTAGGTTTAAGATGAATATTTTGGTTAAAACCCACACACATATATATGTGTATATATATCTATATATGTACATATATAGATATATTTACATAATTAAATAAAAAAGAAAGAAGATCCAAGCCTCGATGAAACAGCAGTATCTAGAGGCACTTATTCTGGATTTTACATTTCGATGCACTAAAAGGATATGTGACTGTCTCTTCCCACACAGGCTGCATGTAAATCATGCGACAGTGTAACTAACTGTATTCAGGTTTCCACTTCCAGACAAGATCTGTGTTCGTCTGATGAAGCCAACATGAAGCTTTTCCTCCCCGGTTTCCCAGTGAATTGATAGACTGCCCAGCCCCCATGAAGGAGATTACACAAATTTATGCAAAGCCTGTAAATGATTTATAGTGCAGAGAGCAACAAGGGCTTTTTCTTTTTTTTCTTTTTTTTTACACCAGAACGGACAAAAAGAGGAGTGAAAAAGCAAGAGACACTCAGACCTGCAGCAATCATCACATTCAGTGTCATACAGCCAACAATGCTGCTGCCAACCAAAGACATGCGGTAAAACACTGTCAAATTTGCGGATTAAAAAAAAAAAATTCAAATGTAAGTTTGATTTAAAAGGAAATGGAAGAGAGTGCGTAACTCCCTTTTATTCTGCAGCAAATTTGACTTCCATACAGAGTGCAGCATTCAGTACAGCACTCACTGTTGGCCTTGGGTCACCCAGCTTTTAAGCACTCTGATGCCTTGTATTCACAGAAAAAAACGGGAATAAATCTGCCATTATACGTGTGTGTTTGTCGTGTGTTTATGTGTCTGTCGTTCTGTACGTTTGCATAAGTGGCAGAATGTCATCACGGCGCAGATAAAACGCGTAAACGTGTTTGAGCTGTTTCCACCTCCTGCGCCACTATCACCCCTTTACCCCGCAGATCCAGCGTGTGGCTGGGTTTATGCACTATTCATAAAGACTCCTGTGTCAGAGAGAAATGGGCTCATTATTCCAAGGCAATAATGGGACATATTTGTTTTGTGGTTTAGCAGGGATGGGTTTAGATGAGTGCATGTGGGCACCATGCGCTTGGGAATGTGTTTAGATTTTCCTAATTTGTGTCATGCAGTCAACCAAAGGTCGTGTGTTTGTCAACTGTTCATATAAGCTGACATATGCATCGCAGGGTATTGGTGAATGGATGGCACAGTTGCAGAGTATTGCATAAGCAATACTTAACCCACAAGCAAGAAACTTTTTCCTTTACACATTTGAAAAAACACAAAGAGCTATTGGAAGAAATTTTTAAAGCTATAGTCAATTTATAAAAAAGGGTTATGTGAAACAGTGCATGGGTAATGTCCTGTAATGTGTTTTAAAGGATATGTTTAAAATATGTTTCAAGTAGTTTGCTTTCATAAACCTAAACAAGAAGCTCTAGCCTACCTCAAATTAATGCAAAACAATTTGGTAATATGTGAAAAGTCAGCTTTTTACCAAAACAAGCTTCAAAACGATGTGTTGTAAAATGATGGCTCTGTTGTTTTGTTTCTTCATTCTAACAAAGCAGTTTTCATTGAAAAAACCTAAACAAAATGTGGGTTCCTAAAGCAAATGTAAAATGTTTTCTGTTGTTTTAAACGTCCTCTTGAAATAGCAACACCTAAATTGTTTTTGGAACCAGGATAAAGACAGGACATACGTTGCAGGAGCTTATCAAAGATGACCTGACGATGATTGAGTGAAAATAAGGAGCTTATATTTGCTGAGAGGGGTGATTATTGGCGATTATTGAGGTGAGTTGATTACAAATGAACAGCAGGTGTGTGGCAGGCAGAAACAGAGAAGCTGAGGGAAAATAATGGTCGGGAAAATAGATGAAACAAAGTGTAAAGGCTGCTGCATACTCCACAACAATCAAGAAAAAAGAATGCTGTCATTCCTTTCTTGCAGCCCTGCTTTGGTAGTTGCGGTTTGTTCTCGACACATCGTCTGGGCAGAACTTTTTTCTTGTGTCGTGTATGACAACTAGTGCCCGATATGAAATGGACATAGTTAATGCAGAAAACCTCTGCATTAACTATGTCCATTTCGAGAAAAAATGGACACTGACTCTCAGCATGCTGCCAAATTAGGGACAAAATGTCTTAAGGAGAACAAAGTAAATGTTTTAGAGTGGCCATCACAAAGCCATGTTCAGTCCCATAGAAAAAGTGTGGGTAGAACTAAAAAGGCTTGTGGGGAGCAAGGCGGCCTACAAATCTGACTCATTTCCACCAGTTCTGTCAGAATGAAACAAAATTCAAGTAAATAATTGTGAGAAGCTTTTGGAAAGATACCCAAAACATTTGACACAAGTCGTACAGTTTAAAGACAATGCTACTAAATGCTAAGATGCATGTATGCCTGTGACACTGAAGAAAGTACGGTAATACAAAGGTTCTCTTTCATCAAATGGAAATAACTTTAGGAATCTTAAGTGACCTAAAACAGGAAAGGTTTAGTCTTTTTATACCATGTATGTAAACATCTGGTTTCAAGAATTATGCTTTCAGTGAGCTTGAATTGACATTGTTTCTTTGTTTCTGTGTTGAAATAAATCCCTCAGTTGATCACTCAACTTTAACTTTGTCAGAGCTCTGCAAAAAAAAAGGGGAACAATTCTGTTTGAAATTTTTGTCAAACCACTTCAGTCATTGCAACAATAAAAAATACCTAAAAGCAAAACAAAAAAAACAAAATCCATAACTATTGTCTTCAAATTCTGCTACATTTTTTACTTTGTGCTTTATAAATGATGAAAATATTAGATATCTGCAACAACGTAGGCAGGAAGTAACACAAGCAGCAGATGACAGTCCTTTACTCTTCAGGTGGAGCCATGAAGTTAACACACAGACATGCCATAGGAGGTCACAGGTTTTGTGTTTCAGGGACTTTTATGACAGACTGGAGGAAATATATTCAGACTCTGACTGTGCTTGTCCCCCCTGGTTTCCTTTAAACCTGCCCACTTCAATCCCTCCCCAGAACCCCTGCTGGCTGCTGGACCAAAGCTTGGGAAGCCCGCCGCAGGTCAGAGTCCTGAGAACTTCCATTGATGACCAACGAACTGTGACCACCCTGCTTCCCCCCCTCACTCCTACCTCACATGTGTTACCAGGTGCTGAGCCCCCTCACCCATAGTCTCTTCAGTCCGTCAGCCCTCATCTTCCCTCCTCCCCTTTAACCCTGGCCTTCAGACAGCATTGTCTGCCCAAACAATGGAGTCATTGTTACCTAAAGGTAGTGCATTATGAAGGGTGTTCACCGGGGGCTGCAGAGGTGACCCCGACATTGTAACGCAGCAGGCCCCCTCACCCACCTCACCCACCCACGCTTCCCAAACTTTGCTGCTTTGTCACAGCTTCAGGTCAGAAGGGACATGCAAGGTGGGGAGGAAAGAAAAATAAAGGCAGCACGCAGTACTGACCCTGTGCTCACACTCAGACTCAGAAAATACTTAAAGATTAGTCTCTCAATCCGAAATGTACTGACAACAAGAACCTTTAAATCTTTAAGTGAAACCGGTACTTTAACATCTCTGAGCTCGTGAGAACTGACTCAAGAGACAACGCAGAACGTTTATGAAGACGGTCCAGGAGACTGAAAAATGCTTGGCTGCACAGATTGTGTATTAAGATTCATTTTTATGAATCTCTTTTACATTTATTTTATAGTTTATGTATTTATGGAAAATTCACACTGGGAAAATGAATTGAACATCTTATCAAATGCATTTACTAAATTCTCATTGTCACTTTTTATTCTGCTTAGCTCTACTTCATAGCCTACAGCCAAATGTGTTTGAATATTTTCACTTCAAAACAAAGATTCTAGTTTGTCTTTAGCCAAAGCAGATGTGGACAGCTTGGATCTCCAAGGAGTACATTTGAACAGTTTAGCTGATCATGCAAACGACTCTCAGGTAAAGCACAGAAAATGACGTTGCCTTAAAAGTAAAGTAAAGTAATTCAATATTAAAAGCCAGTTCACTTCTGTTTTATCATCCTTTTTTCTTTTGTGAGACAGAGGTGTGATATTGGGCATTTTCCCTACTCGTTTGTTGGAGGTACTGAGTAAATCCTGAAGGAATACCCCCAATTTAAAATCCAAATGAGCAACAAACACATTAAACGTTTGGACAAGACTGACTGTTCTAACACCCAATTTATTTGTGGCCTTTATTAAAAACAAAAAAAAAGTCCTGCTTATGTTTCAAACTGATTCATTAAAGCATGAACAAACATAGAGGTTGTGTGATTTAGAGCTGTTGAAGTATTTGAGTTTTACTGCAGTTTGGGGTTTTGTTTTGTTGTCTTGTTTATTTCGGTTGTAGTTTTCAGTTTCTTGTAGTCTATGTTTTAGAGAACTCCAGCTTTATGTTCAGTGTTTTTTTTTTTTTTTTTCTCCCTATTTCTTCTTTTATTCTGAAAGTCCTGGCAATCCTTGATCTTTGGGTTTCGATTTCTTTTTCACTCCTGTACTTATGACCTGTCCAGGGTGACCCCACCTCTCGTACAGGGACTGCTGGAGTTAGGCACTGGTGGCCTTCCGGTGAAAGTATATTAACATACTGCATTACAACATGGCATGCAGGCTGCACTGTGATGAACCGGAAAGCTGTGCACAGACTGATTTCCATGGCAGAGAGAGTCATTAGCTGACCCCTGCCCTGCCTGGAAGAAATATCTCACTCCTGATGCCTTGGCAGAACAAGGAAAATCACGGCTGACCCCACCCACCCTGTTACTGTTCTACCTCCAGGCACAACAGAAGCCGAAAAAGGTAGAACAGCTTCTTTCCCTGAGCAATCAAAACTCTTAACTCCTCTGCATGACCTGTTCTTTTATTCCACTGCTTTTAAAATGATACAATCTGTGTATTATTTGCAAATTTATTTTACCTACACCATATCCCTACACATATAGGTACGGTACATAGAATTTTATATTCATGTTTATGAGTGTGCATGTGTGTGTGTGTGTGGAGGTGGGTGGGGTGGGGTGTTAAATTGTGTTTTAATTCTGGGATGCGCTATGTATTATGCAAGCATCTTATCTTATCTTATCTTATCTTATCTTATCTTATCTTATCTTATCTTATCTTATCTTATCTTATCTTATCTTATCTTATCTTATCTTATCTTAAAGAAACATCTCTTCTGCATGTTCTTCATCCAGCTTTAGCTGATAAATTTTAAGGTTCTCACAGTCTGGACAAAACGTATAATCAGTCCCATCAAAATGTACCAAAGGTCTGTCTAGTCTCAGTTATATGTGCTTATGAAAAGTTCAAACCTTTAACCTTTCTCATTTTAAAGACCTGCTTTAAATTTAAAGTGACATTATATTAAAGAACCTGGTGTTCCTGTTCTGCTATCACGTAAGATAAGTACTTCACTAATTAAAGTCTTAAAAACTTTAAGTAGTTCTCCTAGTTGATGGAATAAGTAACCCTTTCACGTCTCGTGTCTTATCCAACAGTTTTCTTTTGGCCTCACTGACTGTTGGGGCGTCTAAAATGATGGACGATGCATTTAGAAATAAAACGGTTTTAATGCTGCCAGAAATACTGGTGATGGTGAGTTAGAATGCTATGCACAAGTTTTACAACGCTTTTAAAGACAAGGCTCATTGGTATAATGATAAAAATAAGTCAATTTGATGTATTGATTCAAGAAGTTGTATTTTTAATTTTTTTTACCTATATTTTGGGTTTTTTCCATTTCATCCAATCCTGACCTTAAAATACAGTGAGGCAGAGAAGTTGTATTTATTGAAACAGAGTTAGTCTAATCCAGTATTTCCCCTCCATTGGTATCTTAGTGTGTAATACTGGGGTGTGGATGGATGACCCATCTACCCATCTCCTCTCCAGGAACGCCACCCGATCGTCTTACATACACACACGTCTGTCTGCATCTTTCTGTCTGATGGAAACGAAAACAGATTCTCCTTTGTTCTGATAAATCTTGATGCTGTGCTGAGTCTGTGGTTGTGGGGGCGAAGGGTTGGGGCTTAAATTCACTTCCTGTGCTAATACTTTGAAAAAACGATGCTCCATCAGTATCACATGGCATTCGACTTGTAAAAAAAATTCTCATACTGCATTTAGTTTTATTGTTTCCTGAGTCTCATCATGTTTCACTGAACTGAAACCAGCGTCACATACAGCAGGTAGGTGAAATACAATTGCTTAACAAGAACAAATCTTTAAGTATTAATGAATATTTTTTAATTAGAATCAAAGCTAAAGGTGGTACCTCACTGGCCTGTGGCTAGTTGGCAAACAGCATCATGAAGGGCTCTCCTGAATGTCTTGCAATGTTCGTGACAGTTCTTGGTTTCTTTGCATGAGTCACAGAGACTCGCAATCCTGGTGCTTGAATTTTGAACACATTCAAAAAATGTTTCGCAACATTTTCTTTTCACAAAATAATCTCCAACCCATCTCAAGAGCATTAGAGCACAGGCGTCAAAAGACATGTCCAAGTCTAAAAACCACACATGGTGAATATTAATTATTGAAAAACTGGTCCAAATCTGCCTATATTCATTTCTAAAGTGTACTCCAGCAGGTTGAATCATAAATGTGGGGTCGGCTCCGTACAAAACATGGTGGATATGATTTGAATGGAGGTGGGGAACAAAACGATATTCATGCTTAGAGTACAATTTTGCAGGGCGTCCACAAAAAAAAAATCGGCGTAAAAAGCAGCAACAAAACTCACTGGTTACAGGATTGCAAACACTCAGAATTCAGTGAGACTGCAGAAACAGTCTAATCCTCATAATTGTTGCAAAGGGAGATGTGCGCCTCAAACTGAGCTGCTAGCCAAACAGTGTCCTTCTGCACTGACACAGTTTATCCACATTTAAATCAAGTTTGATGTGCCTGTGGCTGGATAAGCATTTGTCTGCTCTCTGACTTCTTTTCCCTTATTAGGATGACAGCCAATCATCATTCAGGGCACATTGTATAAAGCAAATGACAGCTAGTGTTGCTTCAGTGCACTGATGTTGAGTGCACAACCCCTTACCTGGCTGCAGTGTCTTGCAGGTAATTGTCTTGTTTGTTTAAGCTGCTTTTTTGTGCTTATTTCATAGACCCTTAAAGGTAATTCTGCTGTTGGTATCCTCCTGTTCCACGCCACTTGGATCAGTACTGGTATGCATGCTTTTCCTTAATATTATTTTGCATCTCGTGTTTTGTAATAAATGATTGTGTTGCTGTAAGTACACACGGCTAGTCCTTTAAGCATGATGCTCCCTCTTTCACCAAGAGACGCATCCTGATCCGTATGTATTGTCTGCTAAATGCACTGATTTACTTGAACAAATAAGCTCTGTTTTAACATGCTGTTTAATGTCATAGGAACTGTCGGTCCGGTCTTCTGTTACTCTGCTGCACCAGGAGAAGCCACAGCTAATTACCGTTCCAGTGATGGCTACAGGAACGCTGCTGCATCTGGACCTCATTTGCTTTAAAGCTTACTTTCCTTTGCCTCCTAAAGAACTGCTTAGAAGCTTTACATTGTTCACTGTGACAAAAACAATAAGATTGTGTCTTAAACAGACGTCCAGGGAGCCCATCTGTCCAGGCCTCGTATCCTCATTGACCTGGTCTGATTTGAGTCTGGTTGTGGCATCTGGTTCACTTCAGTTGTTCTATGACAAACTGTACATTTAAGTGGATGTGCGAGAAGAAAGACATCACACTGAGGATTTAGTGTGTGAGCAAGTGTGATTTATTACTCTGAATGTTATTAGTGTTAATTCACTAATTGGTTTTGTCTTCTCTGCAGCTGAGAGCCAGCAGTGGGTGCGGTGGCTGGTCCCCGTCGGCGGTGGAGTCTCCTTCCTGCGTGCTGAGTGCTGCGTTTTGTCTGGGTGTGTGCTCATCATTGTGTGCTGCACAGGTCTGTGGTGTTGTCCGAGATGTCCACTTGCCACGTGGAGCTTCCCCTGGAGCTCCACGACTTGCAGCTTTTTTTTTTTTTTTTTTAAACAGTTACAGCAAATTTTCTACTATTTGTGATGCGAAAACAGTTTATTTCTTTGACTCTTCGGTGCTGGATGGTTGTAATGCCATCCTGACATCCAATTAGTTTTCTGAAAGCTGGGATGAATTGTTGCAGTCAGAGTATTGATTGGTTACACAATGAGCAATTCCCAATTCAAGGAGAGTGTCCTGTGTAAAAGCTTTCTTACTTTAGTCCTTTAAAATTTTGAGTTGCATTTAATATCACATAAAAAAATACCCATAATAACCAAACTCTATCCTTCATAAAAAAATCTAATTTTCCTGTAAATGCATTTTTTTTTCCTTTTTGTGAGCCCAAAATGGGAGGCAGGTAATGCTGACATCATCTCTGCTTCAACTCAAATAAACTGACTTGATTACAATTTCATTTTATGCTTCATTGTTAGATTTGTGCAATTTGACCTCGTTGGTTTTTATTTTTAATGACAGATCTTTTATAACTGTTCTTAACCTTGCACATTTCTTTTTCCTTGCCTGTGTTCTGAGTTTTTATACAACCCCCAGGGTTGTGTTGAGCTTGAAAAACACAAAAAATACAAATACTGAATCTAAGTTGTAGCTCTGAAAAGTATTTGCTTGTCATAGTATGTCATGTGTATTATTATTTGGCATTACACATCAGATAAACAAAGGATTAAATCACAAAAGAGCTCTAAGGTGCTTTAATGCTGGGACAATCAAATTAAATCAAGACATTGATAAAATGATAGTGAAATCAATGTTGTATCAATATAAAAATATATCTAACATCACTGTAAGACAATAAGCAATTAAACCAATTTAAGCCTCAAAAAATTAAAAACTAAAATGTTTTAGAAATTATGGATGAATTATTATTATTTATTTTTTCATCTATCCTATTATATTTTAAGTTGTTGCACTAGTTTCAGGAACTTTAGTAAAAAATGAAAATTTGTCGAAGTGGCGTCCACCAGTCAGAGGCGTGCAAACATTAAACGAGAAGAGTGATGACCTCTGATGTCAACAGGCGCTGGTGGGGCCGGTGGGGTCACGCTGGGTGTAATGAGTGAACTGGGAGGAGATGAGGTCAATAGCTAATTAGAGCTCTAAAACACCGGGCAGGTCACAGAGGTCAAATGACATCACAAGGACACGTCAGTGTGTCGTAAAGAGAAGAACATTGAGGTGGACAGTGACCTTTGACCCACAGTAAAACAGGTGATTAGCATGAGTAGATCATCAGAGCCTGACAACACAATTCGGACGGTTTTGATCTCAAACCAAAAGGTCACTGTTGTAAAGCGCAGGTTTAATATTTGACTGTAATTTGATGTACTTTTCTTTAAATGTGTAGACTTTTTTTTAATACCGTGTTTTTCTTTTATGGATTTTATCACTTGAAAATGTTTTGAAATTCTTTTGAAAAACTCTCTAGGATTAAAATGGAACATTTTTATAGCATATGTGAATAAATGGCAGCTTGATAAGTTTTTGCTTTATTCAGTTTTCATATTTTATCAGGACACATTTAAGTGCAATCATTATATATTCAACATAAGGGAAAGGTTTGGGCTGCTTTTGAGAACATTATGCCACTTTAACACATTGTTTGGAGCTTTCTGTATTACTGTTCAGTGAAAATGCCAGCAGGCAGGAGATGAGGTTTTAACCTGTCTCTGCATGCTTGTTTGCATTTGTCTGTTTGGTAGCAAAATATCGTATGAACAAGTTGACAGATTTTAATGAAACTCCAAGAAAAAAAGATTCATTTTAAAGTCAACTCAATTCGAGATCAGCACTACAGCCAACTGACCTGAGAAAACCCCAAAATGCCTATAACCCCGTCAATAAAACAGATTTTAAGCTCAAATATTAGTGGATGATCACTGCTACTTTTTTGGATTTGAAATATTAGCTGCTTTTGTTTTCAGACCTGTGATAATTGTCTCCAAACCTCTTTCTGACTCCACCTCTCACTCCATGGAATTATCTATAATTCAACAATTATAGATAATTCAAAATCTATACATTAGTTTTTACTTTCAATGCATTTATGACCTAAAATAAAAAAAACTTAGAGGTCACGTTCCCCACCTTCATGCCAGCACGTCCTCAGTGTTTTATCTGTTTCCAATGAAGTGTGAAACAGTCCAGGTCAGTTTTCAAAAATACTCTTTATTCTAACCTGTCTGTTAATGTGATTCCTCCTCCTCGTCTTCCCTCTGCTCTAATGACCTCATGGCTGTAAGGGTCTCACTAGTAAATGGTGTCTAACCTCTTTTACAAGACCAGTCTGACTTTAGCAGACGGCATGGCTTCCCAGTCTCATTACAGAGAGAATTACTCTCTGCACACCCATATCTTTGCTCCGAACTCTTACAGCTTCAGAGAAATGTGTGGACGTGATCTGGTGGAAGGTCTAAAAAACAAAAAACAACAAAACTCAAAGCTACGTGATGAATAAATGTGAACTTGCAAAATAAATTTAAAGGCAAAAATTTCCATATCTCTCCCCACCTTTCATGACATCTTCTTATGTTGAGAAATTATGGCATTATAGCCATTTAGGACAAAGGCTTGAACATAATGTGCAATGTTGGAGTGTTTTGTGCATAAGTCAGCTACTACCTGACCAAAATTTAACTTAATTTCTGTAAAGTTGACTGAGTTGCAGCCAACTATGTGTTTGCTAAAAACAGCTAGCTGTGGCAGCCATCTCGAGTCAGCTTGACTCCAAAGGTTCATCAGTTGTAGATGTACATCCAAGGATTACTTTCTGAAACCTTCATTAAAATCCATCCAGCGATTCATGGATATTTTGCTAAATCTACAGACAGGCTTGACGTCAGTAGTTAATAGCAAAATTTTAAAAACAGATTTGCACGATCAGTTAGCGCTCCGTGTTGGGGATGACTCTCTAACACGCCAAATTTTAGCTCAACATATGCAAATCCTTATAATTTAATATCTGTCAGATTTGAGTTTTTTTCACTCTCGAGACTCAAGTTTTGTTGTTGGTGCTGGCTGTAAAGGGAAAATGTCTCGAGACTGTCACACCATCAAAGAAAATGAAAAAGGGTCCAGTGTAATCCGAGCCGCAGTGATAAAATGTCAGTGTGCTGCAGAGCACCGAGGCTGGATGCAGCTGCTGAGCTCCTGACAGCTCTGTCAGCAGAGGTGGAGATCACACAGGCAGAAGCATTTTCATCATTTCCTTCTCCAAATAGCTAAACCTGTGAGTTTTTTTTTTTTTTTTTTTTTTTTTTTTCAGGGGGGAAAGTGTTTTTCTTTTTAATTTGCTCTAGTCAGCGTCACGGGTTAGCACATTTATTCTCCAGCAGCACTCGAAAGAGGCCAGAGATTTTAACCCAGTATTGTAAGAGTCACAGTTGCACAGCAAAAACCACGTCTACTAGGTTTGTGCATCTCTGGTCTATGGCTGATATGGTACATATATCAATACACAGTGCCAACAATCTGATTTGTTACAGATACACAAGACACATTAGCCCCCAATCAAGATACAATTCAGCTTTTCATCACGATACAATGCAGTTCAACCAGTTTGATTCAACACACTGATATTCAATGCAGTAAAGTACAACACAACAAAGGAATAATTATCTCATTTAGGACTAACTATTTACTACCCTAAAAAATGGCCGCTCACACAGACAGTTCTTGTTTTAAAATTGCAAAACACTTTCATAAAATCCGAGTCACAATTAGAAAACGGAACATAAAAATGAGACCTGTTGCAAAATTGTAATCAACAAATGTGTTTAACAACTAATATAAAACACAGATCCTGTCAGTTTGTGCATAATGTAAACTCATTCTTGACAGTTCCTGTTTTCAGCATTTTAAGTCTTGTTTGTGCCTTAAATAGGATACTTTGCTGAACCATCTCAGAAAATTTTTCTTTAGAGGTAGACCAATAATAGACCAGTAAACCAAATATTAAAAAGAAATTAATTAGCTGAATATCCATCCATCCATCCATTGTCTTCCGCTTATCCGGGGTCGGGTCACGGGGGCAGCAGCCTAAGCAGGGAGACCCAGACTTCCCTCTCCCCAGCCACTTGGGCCAGCTCCTCCGGGGGAATCCCAAGGCGTTCCCAGGCCAGCTGAGAAACA
>NC_051444.1:27830759-27843573 GCF_001649575.2 Kryptolebias marmoratus
GTCTTTGGGCTGCACTTCGTCTGGCCCCTCACCTAGGACCTGTCTGCCTTGGGTGACCCTACTAGGGGCATGAAGCCCCTGACAGCATAGCTCCTAGGATCATTGGGACACTCAAACCCCTCCACCACGATAAGGTGGCAGCCCAGGGAGAGGATTAGCTGAATAATTAGACTAATTTTGCTTTTTATGTAACATTGCAATCTTGTCGAACAGGAGTTCCTGTGATGTGTGAGCCTTTATTGGCACGGACTCTTTTTTTTGTCACAACTCCAGCAGACCCTCATAAAGCTGACCGTAATATTTAGCTTAGCTTTAAAAGAACAATGTCATATCTATCAGAGAAAATAGTGAGGCTGTCAGTTTAAATCTGGAAAAAAGCTCAACTTTGAGAGCTTCACTTGTCCAACTGTGCTAAATAACACATTTTCACAGACATTAATACAACATAAGTATTGTCCAGATCACAATTTGTAAAACATTTGTATTTTCTGGACTTTATGTCCCCATTTTAGGACATAATCTGATGCTAGAATAACCAAGACACCCTGCATGACAGACAGAAAGCCATTTTAGGCAGCTCCTGTAGTCACTGTTACAGAAAAAAAATACAAGTAAATGTTCAAATAGACTAAATGGCCACTGCAAAACTTGTAGAACTTTAAAAAAGGCGGATTAATCTCAAGACAGTCGTAGTTTATTTTCACTTATTTTATCCAATTTTTCATGAACTGTTGTCTCAAACGACAGTAAAGATGTGTTACCTCCGAGAATCAAACACATGCGTGCAACAATGGCGGCGAATGCCTCCGCAGATAATAGCATGTGAGCAGTGGGACTGTTGGACACAGCAGCCATGTGTAGACTGTGCCCTTCGTATAATAGCCTCGTCCCCTCTTGGGAATCTGGAGCCCATCTTTAGTTTGGAGCTCATTAAGCCGATTAGACCCATAATCTCTCTGATGGCAGGCAGAATAAAGAAGCATGCACTAATAATTGCCTGCTTACATGTTGGTTTGTTTGGCCCTGTTTACTGCTTCGATGAGAGACGGAAGGATGGGCTCAGTTGTCTGTTCTGGTGTAGGTGAGTATGGATGGTTATGATTAAATCTTAAAGGGATACAGTTCAGATAAAATGGTGTTTAATGAGTAACACAAATAAGAACTATAACACGAAGGCCTGCGATTTTTTTTCCTGTTTGTGTTCTTTCATAATTTTTCCTTTGCAAGTCTCTTTTGTCATCACTGCACACACACCTACACACACTCTTTTGTCTCCTGTCAGGATGTTAGTGACATGACTGACAGCCCTGACACCGCCAATCAGCTGCAACTCAGCAAGGTCACTCGCTATTGCTTGAATCTGATTGGCTGCAGTGCATCTGCCTGTCACCTTCATCTGCTCCAATCACTGCACATCAGTGTGTGTTGTGTTTGTGTGTGTACAAGTAGAAGCACCTACAGCCTGTTTCTGTTGCCTCCTACCGCAGGTTCCTTGATGTGTGAATGCGTCTGTGTGTGTGTGCGGGGTTGCGTGTGTGTGTGTGTGTGCTGGTGGAAAACATAATGGGGTTAAGTTGTGAGGGAAAGGTGGGTGTTGTAAAATCAAACTGAGATGGGTTGCTAACAAAGCTAATTGAATCAAAGTAAAGTCAATTAAAAGTGTGTGTGTGTCGGGCTGAGCAGGTTTGGTGAGGTTAAGTGTCTGAACAGAGAGTATGTAGTTTGTACTCACATGGTCACCAAATAAAAATGTCTGTTAATATTAAATAAATATATACATTTGCACATTCAGTTTGCAACACCAGCAAACAAAATGCCTAGGCTCTTTGCTTTACCTTGCCTGCCACCCAGCTCACATCGCACCTGGCCTCACCTTCTTTGTTTGCAGGTGGTGGACTGACACGAGGGTGGTATTCTGTGGGATCATCAGGAGGAGCCAGGACAAGACCCCAGAGCCAAGGCTCATCAACCAGGCCCTTCCTAAGGAGCTCCTCCTAAGCTACTGAGTCCCTGTGCAACCAAAGGAAGAGCAGTGTCCACGTTGGAGCTCGTACCTGGTGCAGGCTGGTCTCTGCCACAGCTGCCTCTTGTTCCTGATCCTGTTGGTTGTCTGCATGGATAAGATAGGATATCAAAGGGGAAAAAGTGTCATGATTTCCAGTATTTTTTGAGTTTGTTCTTAGTTTTGGTTCTGTTCCTGTCTTTGTTTCACATTTCCCACTTGCCCTCAGTCTGCTCCTGCTTTCCTGTCACGTCCATCTCCACCTGTCTTCAATCCTCGTTAGGTAGGTAGGTGGGTACATTTATTCATGTAGCACTTTTCAGCACGAGGCGACTCAAAGTGCTTTACAACACAAGAACAAAATTACAGACAGAGTTACAGAACATGACAAGATAACTAAGCTAAAACATGACAATGCTAACCAAGGTACAGGATAACTAAACTACTAAAACATGATATTACTAAACCAAGGCACGAAGAATCCAGCTAACAGTGAATATAATAACTAATTGTACAGTAACTAAGCTAAGTGTACTCACCTGTGCCCACTTCACCTGATTATCCTCAGTGTTTAAAACCCGGTCAATTTCATCACTACCTTGCTCGTTTCCCCGTTCATGTCGTTCCATTAGTTTATGTTTTGTATTTAGTGTCTGTTTGCTGCCACGTCAGCCCTTTTGATTTTGTGTTATTTTTACGTTAATAAATTGGTGTTCCTTGAGATGAGTCTGCACTCCGGGTTTGCCTCCTTCTCCACGCCTCATGACAAAAGGAGGAGGAGAGCAAGGTCTCAAGCATACAGATGTCTTGTTCACAAGTGATGGTAAAGTGGAGCAAAAGATTATTCAACAGACCAGGACTTTGGTCGCAGTAATGAAAGGGTTGCTTTGCTTTGTCGTGGTGAAAAAACAAAAGTGAGCTGAAAAGCAAAGATCTTGATTTACTGTTCTATCTTTCACCAAATGATGAGGTGTGGATCCTGACAGAAAGAACAAGATCCCTGATACAATTGGTTAAAATGAGATTTTTTCATAGGGTGGCCAGACTCAGCCTTAGATATGAGGTGAGGAGCTCCATCATCCAGGGGGAACTTGAAGTAGGGGTGCTGCTGATCTGCACTGAAAGGAGTCAGCTGAAGTGGAAGTCTGATTAGGACGCCTCCTGCTCACCTCTTAGAAGCGTTTTGGGCACATCCTTCTAGAGCACATATGTCAAACTCAAGGCCCGCAGGCCAGATCTGGCCCTTGATAATATTTTATCTGGCCCCAAAAATATCATTTGAATTCTATGAGATCTGGCCCTCCAGTTTGGGACAGATCAAATCTTAACTTAACTTAAAATATGTTTGTTCTATATAGCATGTCAGTGGGAAACGGTATTTGATATTTCTATGCAAATCATCACAAAACCAGGCTTTAGTTCAGTATTCTTTCAATAAAAAAATTAAATGAGATTGGCCCTTGGTTAGGACCAAGTTTTTTATTTTGGCCCCCTTGTGTAACTGAGTTTTACACCCCTGTTCTTGAGAAAGTAGACCTATTGGAGGAATTATATGTCCTTGTGTTGGCCTTGAAATGCCTCAGCATCCCCTAGGATGAACTGGAGTATGTTGCTGGTGGACAGGATTTCTGTACTTCTCTCAGATAAGCAGATAAGCAGTTGAAAATGGATTGATGCATTCATGCATTCAGAATAAGTTGCTCAGTCACTTTGTGAAAAATAGCATCATATAATTACAAAAAAAAAAAGGTGAGACAACATGGTGTGTTTACAGTCCATGATATTGTTTCCTTGGATGCGGTGCAGGCCTGTAGATAGGACTTAAACCCTTTAATGTGGGATTTTTACAAATTTTGCACAGTTACAATCATCACTATATTTTAACAACAACAAAAATCTCATTCCAAAGAGCCTACACACTAGGACAAAATTTTACTTACATTACATTTGCTGTAAATTCTTGGTTTCTGTTCAAACCTTTATAACAAATGTAAACGCAAATGGTTGAGAGGAACAACTGAATCGAGCAAAAGAAGCTTGCCAATCTCCTTGATACCAGTATGTAATTTCCACACATTTGATGCCTCCACTACTTAATTTGGTGTTCTGAAGTTTTGATCATTCTTTTGTATGCCTGAGGCCACCTTTTAATTTCTGCAAGGAGGACAGTTTCTTTTATAAGTCCACAGGTTTCAAAACACTTTAAAGTCAGAAAAGGTGAAAAACAAACCTTTTGCCTTCATAGTTAATTATAAAACCTAACCAAAAGGTCATTCTGACCCTGACGTTCCTTGAATCAGCCATCAGATTTTGCAGGGCCAGGTTTAGCATGTGATCAGCTTCCCCTTGGTCGACACTAATCACCTCTGATTAGTAAGCAGCAAGATCTGCTGCCAGATTCTCCCCATGCCCTGCTCCTGCCTTGACCTCCGTGACCCTGCTTGCTGCCCTTTGACCCCTCACCACATGATAAGTGTCTATGACCTCTGACCTGTTTGGATAATTAAAGAGGTACGACCTCAGGATAACTGCATTGAAAATGTGTCGTTGATGATTAGCATGTTAGTATGAGGTAAGAGGCAAAGAGGATGGCGTTGTCTTTTTTTCATGTCAAACGGTATAAACTCCCAACCCATGATCGTAACTGAAGAGACGAAGAGAACTGAACCGTCTTTGAGAATCAAGAGAAGACGTCCAGTTGCTTTCTATTTAACCACTTAGGTTTGTCATGTCCCGGACGACTGACAACCTCCACCAGCATATTCCAGAACAGCAGTAATGCTAACAATGCTTCACATAGGAAATAAAAGGACACAAAGTCAATGGAAGAAAGAAAAGAAAGGAGGAAAGGAGGAGGTTTGCAGGAACTGTCTGAAATAGTCAGTTGGGACTTGCCAAGCTTAAGATATTTAAATGATCAAGTACCTCGTGACCTCCTGAGTAATATTTCTACATATAACACTCCTCTTTGTAGCTTCACAATCCAATAACATTTGCTTATTGGCTGAAAGATATAGAACAAATAAATTATTTAAAACTCTTCAACTAGTTCTCTAACCAAGGTTGCAAAAACCCCAGGTGTCTGAACACCGGCCATCCTTCTTCCAGCTTGTTAAAAATAATAATAATAATAATAATAATAAAAAAGTTTGTATTTGACTCGGTATGTGATCAATCTTTTGTTACAACATATGTTGTTCCTCACCTCAGTTACTACAATGATCTTCAAGTACAGAGGACCAACTGCAATTTATATATACAACCCCAATTCCAAAAAAAACCTGGGACGCCGCGCAAAAACGCCAACAAAAACAGAATGCAATGCTCTGCAAACCTCACAAATCCATGCCCAAGTCACAGTAGAACATGGCAAACACATCAAATGCCCAAACCAAGAACCCACGGCACCTCTAGGAAAAAAAGCAAGACAATTTCAAACTTAATGGCAACAACACATCTGAAAAAAGCTGGCACATGGCCATGCCCACCCCTGTGAAGCATCTCCTTGCCTGCAAACGTCCATTTCTCAGCATCATTTAAATTTTAGTTTAAACTTCTGGCATGAAAGGCAGTGGGTGATACATGCTCCTTCAGGGAATGCTGGGCCTTTCAGTTTTACTTAAGCGTCACAGGAATGGAATGTACCAAGTCACAAAAGTTAAACCAAGTTTATTTTTTTAACTCATTTTCCTCCAGCAACAAAGCTGTTTGTATTTGTTTTTTTTTCCCCCATTTATTATAAAAAGTTTATCGCTCGCATCAAAACTTCACCTCGTCTGATTTGAGCTAACAGAGTTGCGTGGATGTGCTGCGGTTTTGAAGGGGAGGATGGCGGTGGACGACCCCATGTCGCCAGGTTAACCTCACTAAGCTGTAATTCATCTGACATTTTCACATGCTCTTAATTGCCATTCAGTCTATAATAGAGCACATTGTGCTCATAATGGCAGGAAATGTCAAGTCAGCTTTTAAAGGGGAGGATCCCTGCAAATTGCTTTGCTTTTAGATGAAAATATACACCTACGTCCAAAGACGAGGCTCCGAGGCGCGCAGCGGCTCTGTTGACACGTGGGATTTTTCTACCTGATTCATCAGCGCACAGGGTGAGCTTCTGTCATTTTATTTATGGCATTTTACATGCACCTCTGTCAGCTCAAAACATCTAATTTACCACACGCTCTTATTTAAAGGTGAGGGCTGCTGACACTGTTAGATTAACACCCTCTTATTGTTGTTCATTATGGATTTCTGGAATTGTTTTTATGTGCCGCGCTCTCGTGACACTTTGTGTCACCTTTTAAGAATTTTCTAAACTTTCTGACACTTTTTTATTAGCACGAAGAATGATGCTAAAGACGGGAAAGGACAAAGAAATTATGATAATAAACACTTGAGGAAACTCGAGCTCATGTACTGTGAAAGATGTAATTAAAGTCGGCCTCTTTGTGATTGTTTTGAGTGACTCATGTTTGATAAAATAGTTCTTGTTGCTGAAGTTCAGTGTGTTTCTAATAGTTTCTGTGGTTCTCAGTCTCAATGTCTTTCCTTTTAAGCACTAGAAATACAAAATGTCTTATAGTAAAACTAAAGGCCTAGCTTTCCCAAAGGAATGCATATCATCCACAGCCTTTCACGCCAGAGTTTTAGATTAAGACCTTATGTTGAGCAAGGATGAAGCTGTAGCAGTTTTGGTCAAACCTTGAGAATAACATTAAGCTAGATCTTGTGTGATGTCTCAAGGTCTCACAAGCGCATGTTCATACCTGGAGGATGCGTTGTATACATTATAGATGCAGCTGCACACAACGCAGTTGCAGCTGTAGCTGTGCATCAAACGTTTGCTTTCTGAAAGTTTCATTCAAATCCATCCAGTGGTTCATGAAAGATTTTGATATTGGAGAAACTTGGATGACCCCAGTAAAACCAAAGTTTTAGACAAAGATCTTGTGCAGTGTGTATTGCTCAAAGTATGTATTGTGGATAACCTTCAGCTACCACCACATCAAATTTTAGCTTTAAATCTGTAAATTTTCACAAATCTATTGTTTTTTTGTGTTGTGCCATCTTAAATTGGGTTGATGCCAAAAGTTAATTAATTGTAGATGTACATCCAATGATTATTTTCTAAGAGTTTTATTAAAATCTGTCCTGTGGTTCATGAGATACTTTGCTAATGGGCACAAACACACACACACACACACACACACACACACACACACACACACACACACACACACAGGCCAAAACATTATTGCCTGCATTTTGCTGATGCCGATAAAGATCCTTTCATGCTTGTTGATGCGATCAAAATACCCCACAAATTACAAAGATTACCTAGTAAGATAAGAAACAACAAAAAAATGCGTGAAGCACAAAGGAATTATTAGGATGTTGAGAGGAAGAAAACAGAGAAGAAAGAGAAAAATAAATGACATTCGACTCCGAGGGCCACCTTGGCCAGCCTGATTGTTCCAAAATGAGAGCAACGACCGACCCGGGAACGAAAAGAAAAGGAGAGGAAAAAAATCAATACGGTGCAATTAAACACAAAGCAAGCCTCGGTGGAGTTGAAGGGAATTTGTTATTTATTAAATTCACTCCTCCGTCCCCTTCACCCCCCAAAACCCCAGACCTCCCTTCAGCTTTTAATGCATGAGCTGCCCCTTCATCTCGTGTCCTCTCTTCAGGTAATCTGACCTTTGTGGTTCAGACTGGACTGAAACGATTGTGGGAGAAGAGTGGGGAAGTCAGGAGTGTTCTCACTTATTGATCCGAGCCATTGCCAGCTCTGCAGCGACAGACGAGTTGCTTTAGTAAAACGATAAGTCAGCCCGAGATTTCGTGGGGATCTGTTAGGTAATAAAGTACCGTTTGGATTTATTTTTTAATGTTTTTTGTAGTTAATCAGTTATCACTTGCGTTCTTTTAATTTATGAAAAATTTCCTTAATCCAAAATACAAAACACACACACTATACAGTTTGTGTAAAATCCTTTTGAACAGTACTGTGTTTTCAAGGAATCTTTGGTCGTGATCGATAGATCTTAAAGTTATAATCTCATCATTGCTGAAGTGATGTTCTGTCAAATAGTTATCAGCAGTTAGTACCTTATCAGCCGTGACATCAGTCACAGTCTTGTTCTTCCACTGGTGTGAAAAGAACACTACATAGCTAGCTAAAATTAAACCACTACACTTTAGCATGACACTGTTAGTTTAGTTTGTCACTATTAGAACATGGTCTTATGTGTACAGAACATAGACTTTTATATGCCAACGGTGCTGAGTTTGCCAGTATGTCAGTATGTATGGTCAGTCCAAACGTTTCCTCAGCTCCCAGCAGAGTGATACAACAGATACAATCACACACAGACTTACTCCAAGGGACAGCATAGGCAACATTCACACTGCAGGCAAATGCGACCCGATTCAGATTTTTTTTTGCCCCTATGCGACACATATTGGATCTTTTTTACAGCAGTGTGAATGTGCCAAATCTGTTTTTTGTTTTTTTTATAATCGACGCAGGTCTGTTCAGTATGTGGTACTGAATGAGATGCATATCCAATGCATTTCATCTGACTTTTCCATCGGATGAAAGGACTGAGGTCCCTCACATCAAAGTCCCATCCCTCTTGGCTCCTACTGTTCATCCACACATGCCTCTGCACAGAGGTAGCAGCTACAGCTCCAAAAAAGGTCATTGTAAACATTTGCGCTCTTTTTCTTCTTTATCTTTTACCATTTGGATGCACAGTTGGCCCCGATTGGACAGTTACTTCAAAATCAATACACACACGCTAACACTCGCAGCGTCCATATTTACTTCCGTAATCTCAGCGTGCCAAGTGTGACACCATATCTTCTTCTGTGCATGCGGGTCATTTCGAGAACTGGAGCCTGTTCACACTGGAGTCTGATGGAGGTCACATTTAAAATGTAATGTCAACGACCACGCAAAAAAAAATTGGATTTGGGCAAAAAATCAATTGGAATTGAGCATTAAGACCTGCAGTGTGAACGTAGCCTTAGAGTTGCCAATGAAGCTAACATGAATGTTTTTGGACTGTGGGAGGAAACCAGTGTACCCAGAGAAAACCTTTGAATGCATGGAGGGTGTACAAGATTTTTATTGGTTTGGCATCCCCTTTCTTATTGAACGCCATCAGAATTTACCCACTGGAGCTGTAACCAGGAGGGACTGTAAAATCCTGTTTGGGAAACAGTCAGCTGTCTCTTATTGTGCAGCTCATACCTGAGCACAGAACCCACAGAACTAAGGGATATAACCCTAACCCTACAAACTGTTCTCCAAATCTATTCAACTATGACTGCTAACTAATCAAATATGTCATCACACTTAGAGTAGTGGCTGTTGAATTGTGTCTAGTGTTTTGATTCATGCCTTTTTTTTACGATTCTCTTTATTCAAGTTCATCCAGTTTTATTATTTAAGAGTGTTTTTTGTTAATTATGTATTAGCTGTAATTATTCCTATGCTCTTTATCTTGTACCATAAATCTGCCAAGGACTACTGATGGAAATTAGCTCATAAAGCTAAAGCTGGGACATTTTCTGATGTGCATATTGTACAGGTGAAAATGAATGTACACTGTTCTATTTTTTAACTAAATAAACTTTAAACAAACAACAAATAGAAAGGTCCCAGTGGGGAGCTGAACCTGCAGTCTTTGTGCAGGAAGGTAACAGTGCAAACCAACTACAACCAACAATTTATCACTATTTTAGTTGTAAAATGTTTCTGCTGTGACAGAAAATTAGGCAAATTGTTGATTTTTAATCACAGTTACATTAAGTTATCAAATTTATGTGGTGTGCTTTGTTTTAATCTGAAACCATGAACGAAATAACGATGTTTTTCAAAAATGCTTTAGGACAAATGAAAAGGAGGTGGTCTAAATTCAGAGCGCTTTCCCTCTGAGCTGTAAGTTTCTCTCAGGTTAAACTCAGCCTGTTAAAAGGTTGAACACAGTTTAAAATCAGATTAATCTGAAGGAATAAACTCTGCTTGCCACAATAGTGACCCCTCTCAGTGAGCATAATCAGCGGCTGTTTTCAGACATGCTGCTTCAGGGAGAAGCTAAACGTGTCGTTTCTGCAGAAAACCGTCTGACACACTCAGCTTTTATTCAGAGCTTTGTAAAAGAAGTGAAAAAAACCTTTCAGATTAAAAGAAAATTGTCAGGATTTGGGTTTTCTTTGCGTTTTTGTATTCAGTTTATTGTCTCTGTGCCTCTGTCATCATTCACTTCACCTCAGTCTATCTCTCGTTTGCCTGTCACGCTCATCTACACCTGCTCCTAGCTTTGTAATCATCTCACCTGTGCCCACTTCACCTAATTACCCTCTGCTTTTAAAACCTGGTCATGTCCTCCACTCACTGCTGGTTAGTTTTCGCTTCATGCGCTGTCTGGGTTTCTCATCTTTCCTCTCGTGTTTGCTCGTGTTCGGTTTGGATTCTGTTATGTCTGGGTTTGCTGCCACGTCAGCCTTTGTTTTGTTCTTTTATTCTTAATAAGTTAGTTTCTCCGCTCTGGGTTCGCCTCCTTTGTTATGACTGCTTTTTGAACTATTTCTCATTTTTAAACAGAAAATAATGTAATTAGGGAAATTTCCATGTTTGAATTTCTTAGAATAAACAAAACAAAAACAATTACCTAAGAGTTTCCTTTTCTTTTCTCTCATAATTGAGTTTGATTGACAGGCATCTTAAACATTTCTGCACTTACACATACACACACACACACACACACACACACACACACACACACACCTGACCTCCACATCCTTCCCTCCCTCTCGTCCCAAAACCCAGAGGAAATTAGAGGCCTTGTGTCGTTGTTTTTGGTGGACCTTGTTTCTTCTCTTCCTCCTTCCTTCCATCCCTCTTTCCCTCCGTCCGGCTCTGTATTAGATCCAGGGCCGGGATGGTGAGGCAGGGTGAGTAAATGAAATATTGATCCGCTGCTCTGTGGCCTTGCCTTCACCTTGTCCTGCGCGCTGAGTTACCGACTCTTCCGTTCTGCTTGTAATAGGAATTATTACAGGAGGCCGGGGCGAGTAATTACTTGGCATGGCAGCGAGGGCGCAGAGGAGGGGGGCCGTCGTATATTTCCTCTGAAGAAGTTATTTACCACACTTGCTACCTTCAACCCCATGCTGCCCCCGTCCCTCCCCTCTGACCGCCCCTCCTGCTGCAGCCACGTCTTTCTTAACCTTAATTCAATTCTGTTAAACATCATTAATCATACAAGGCGTCATGGGAAGTTTATCAACCGCTGGCAGAACAGGGAGGCTGTGAGAGACCACAAGGACTCTGTTTACAGGAATGTCAGGGATCCCATCCTGTTTATGGCTGCTTTTCTATTGTATGTGTTTGATGTTTGTCTTTATTTTCTGACTGATGTGTCACTTACCAGATGCTCTCACCAGGTGTCAAAATGTCCTAAATCTTAAGTACACTGTTGATGCTTTCTTATGGTCGGAAAAGGGTCAGCAGAACAAAAACGGGGGATGTAAATAATGGGCTAAGAGAGAGAAAGGAGATAATTGGAGATTATGAAACTTCCTCTTTTTAACTTTTTGACTGTTTGAGTGAAAGAGAAATTTCGTAGCCATGGAAAGCGTTTGTAAAGTTTTTAATCTCAAAAAGCAGCTTTTGGATAAAACTTAGTTTGAGTATCAAGTTATTAATCTATCCATCTATTTTCTTTACCCCCTCTTCTATTCTGTGTCACAGGGAGCTGGTGTCTCTCTACAGCAGACACTGCGCGAGAGATTGTGGACACCCTGGGCAGGTCACAAGCCCATCACATCGGACGCATAAAGACAAATAACACACTTTCACTCACACCTCAGGAGAATTTAAAGTGACCAGCAAACCTAACATGCATGTTTTTGGCCTGTGGGAGAAAAGCGGAGTACCTGGAGAATACTCATGCATGCATGGGGAGAACATGTAAACTCCTCCCAGAGAGTGCCCAGGCCGGGAGGCAACAGCTCTAATCACAGCACTGCTGTGTCTTGTTGTCATTCATCTAATGAGGAAAAAATATCACTTTACAAGGCTCAGGTCAGTTTGACTCATTTTATAGTCAAAGACATGGATGTAGTCAGTATTTATCAAAGGTGAAATCAATGTTGAAGTTCATTTCATTCATCTATTAATGATGAGGTTCCTTTGGATGCAATAATCTTGAAGACAACTAGGGGCAGGCTCCGACAGACCTTTATTGCCAACAACTCAGAATTTTTTTAAAATTCAACTGCCCCAGTTAAAGCCCCCTTCACACTGGATTACAACTTTGTTACGCTCTGCAAGACCTAAAGGACTTATAAAACATGGCTGAATCAGGGCAAATTTGGAAAACTTCCAAGTTTGAAGGCAGATTTGAAGTGAAGGCAGTCGTGATGCTGCTACTATCTTAGTACTCACCAAACAGGTGTTTCTCTGCTGTTTTCCACATCAATGAGACTCTCTCCTACACAGGAAAAATAGAAGAGTAATTTTTTCGGAGTTAACATTATTTTCATCTAAAAGAGTCATGTTTATACATTATAGAGTAAAATCGTGTCAATTGGTCAATAGAATCGGAGGAAAAAAACAGAGTAAATCATATCGGAGTAAAACAAGAACACGCCCACTGAAGTTCGTTAAGTTTCGTTTCTTCCACCATTTTCCCGCATTGGACCGGAGGCGACGGTCTGCTTTGTGCCAGGTAAGTGCCCAAATGGGTTGTAAACATATTTCATGTGGGGTTTTATTTGTTTTTTATTATTATTAACACTAAT